>NC_040899.1:4359631-4452131 GCF_900634795.4 Betta splendens | reverse complement strand
ACGGCTGCAGACGGACAGGAAAGGGAGGGCCCCATGAAAAGGGCCCGGCGGATGGCCCTCACACCTGCAGGGGAGCAGAGTGCAGGCAGCCAGGATGAATGTGTGTGTCTGTGTGCGCTCAATTTGATTTCTAGTGCCCGTCCAACAATAAGACGCGGCAAAGCGGAGTAATGAAAGAAAATGGGCTGCGATGGGTTTCAGTGTGCTTCAGGAGCTGGTTCCTCAGTCGGGGGGAGAAAGGACACCTGCAAGGAGCCGCACACACACAGAAGTCAGAAAGGAGGAGAAAGAAAGAAAGTGGTGTCTATTAGCAAAGTGCACCTCCCCCATTTTTATCCACCCGGGAAAGAAAAGTGAGCTTGATGCGGGGCTGCAGCCCAGCATATCCGCTTCACAGCTTCCAGGCTCCTTTTGATGAGGCTGGAGCAGGGCAGGAGCGCCGGTGGCTCAGGGGCAGGGGGAAGACTAGTGCCTTTATAGTGGAAGGGGTGCCCTCCATCTGGGCAGAGCCATCCAATGGCGGCTCTGCACCTGGCTGCTAAATGCCCCGTCTGTGTGGAGCCACTTCCTGTTGGGGGACAGACAGGAAGACACCTCAGCCAAAATCCTGGCTTAATTTATCTCCCGGTACAGGATGAGGAGAGACACGAGCAGAAGAAGCGTATGAATTATTTTCTATTCCTTCAACTGGAAAAGTCACCTGACAGAAATACAAGATAAGACAATACTGTGTTGTGCCTTGTTCTTTGTGTGATGACGGTTCAGAACCCACAAAAAATAAAGACCTGTTGCTTAGATTCTTTTTAAGTGATTAATAAGTTTATTATTTTATTTTTATATAGTTTATATTTTATATTTGCAGCAGAGCAGCTCAGAGTTTACGTTCTTCTATCACGAAATGAAAGGTTATTAATGTGTCTCACATCTTTACGCAACAGATCAGCGTCGTCAATAGAAAGAAAGTTTACAAATTGCATCTGAAACTGGAATAAAGCAACTCATTTGCATTTGTTTGCTTTCTGCAATAATGGCATCGGAGGCGCGACTCAAAGATGCCAAATCCTGTTTGGACCAGCAGTCAGCGTTTCTGGTCATTTTCCACTCCAGGGCTTTTAACGCTGCAGCGAATCGCGGCGTTAAACACCTCTCAAACTGTCAACCGTTCACAATGCGCAGGGGCCGTCTAATGAGAAATTAACAGTTGCCAGTGACTGATTTCCTCCACGTGTCCCTGCTGGCAAACAGGTGCAGCAGCGACAATGGGGACGGGCCGGAGCCGGACCTTTCAGGGGGAAGAGCTGCTCGGCATCAAAGCAGCCACGGCGACGGAGGACACGCTCGTCCATTAGCCGCAGCTCCCGCTCCGTGAGCTGCGGCCAAAGACATGAGAAGATTACAAGCTGTTAATAAGGTGGAACCAATCGACTGGAGGTCTGCCTTTGTCCTTCCCAGCATGCATTGTGAGCACTGGCCTGGGATAGTCAGCATTTGGTGCCGGTCGTGGCGCGGCAGGCATAATGAAGCAGGAGGGGTGTGAGGTTTGAGCCCCGCGGCCCTTTGTGAAAGAGAGACTAAATGCTTTAAACTCAATAGCTGCACACTCTCACTTGGTCACGGCTCCTTAAATACAGATGGACTCATGCCACGTTCATATTGCAGCATGTTGAGTCACACTTTCTGTCCCTCAGAGGTATTTCTGGGCCTGAATACGTCGTTGGGTGTGTTCAAATCAAAGGTCTGGAATGTGTTGAAGGATTCCTATTTTCTGTTGATCTGCTTGTTAAAGTCTGTGGTCGTGGTCACAGTGATCGTCCATTGTCGCGGCAGATGCTGCGCTCTGAAACAACGCCACCCGGGACTTGTTGGGTGCCGGTTAATAGGGGAGTGCTGGTTAACCCCCCCTCCACCCCCCACCCCCCAACGTGTCCTTCAAACCACAGGTCCCATTTAACGGTGACAATGATGGATTCACAGACACTAAACTTCCACAGGAATCCGAGCACAGAGCGGCTTCTTCTTCCCCAGTTGGAGTCAGAGTGCGGTGGGGGCGGGTTGGGAAGTTTCTCTTTGGCTGTTTTTATAGCACCACAAGGCCGAGGGCGGCTTTTCAGAGGCCGTCCCGGCTGCTCGCGGGGCAGTGTGAACCTGAAGGCTGGCAGCAGCGTGATGGATGAGGACGTGGACGCTGGAAGTGTCTTTTCTTCAGTTTGACTATTTCTACTCTGTCAAAATGAAGTTCAAATTATGAGACTAAGCATTAGATCTGTGGGATTTCGCTGCTCGGCGGTGTTCGTCCCTCGTCGCCTCCTTTACGGCACATTTCGCGCTCGCCCAGCTGTGGGGGTCACGTCTCCCAGCTGACTGCCGGGGCGGGGCCGATCCGGCAGAACGTGTCACAGGTCACAGGATGAGAGTTTCCTCCCAGTCGTCCACTGGAACCGCACGATGAAGGTGTTTAAACCATCCTCCTCCTCCTGGTTTCACTTTGTAGGTTGAAACCAAACATTGCTAACTGGCAGATGGATGCGGTAAGATGATTCCTTACGCTGATGGACACATCTGTCAGCCCACACTCTGATCTACACGGCCAAAGACGTGCTCAGCTTCCTCCCCTTCCCCCTGGAGGCGGCCGGCAGCCCCCTGCTCTGATCATCCACCTCCCGCTGAGCTCCTGCTTCGGTGCTGCCGAGACCTGAGAGGCCTGAAGCCACCTCTCCCTGCTCCATTCAGCCTTCAGCCTCATCACACGGATGCAGGTTGGGCACAGATGTCCCCCAGACTCACGAGCAGCCTCCCACCGGGGGACTATTGACACGCCGATGGCAAATGGCCGACTCGCACTTTCACGTATGAATCAGGGCGAGCTCCTAATTTGATTTATGAAACAGTGGACCCCAGGGAAGCCACGACGTGCAGGGCAGACATATGTTGCGGTGCAACGTGATACCAGGACGGATCCAGGGAATCACACAGAGGACATACATGCAGAGGATGGCAGATAGAGTTGATGAGTAAAAGCCACAGCTCAAAGGCATCAGCATAAAACCGGCCTGAAACCTGCCTGCTCGTCCCTCTTCATGCAAACGGTCAGCAAACCATATGGGATGTTCCTCTGAGAGGTCTGACAGCGTCCTCACACAGACACAAGTCTAAACTACGTCCTTGTAATATTCTCCCCAGCTCATTTTGGACTTAATGCAACGTTTATAATACGTGCCTCAGACTGCGAGCAGGTGCGCACACCTCCTGAAAGGCCTTCAGGAGCCCCTCATGCTGGAGCCATTAAATGTGCTGTCCACTCACCAGGCACCCGTTCACCGCTGACCCCCTGCACTCCCTCCTGAGACCCCGTGTTCCCCGCATTGGCGGCTTGGTGTCCCCCGTCCTCTGGTCCTCACGTCCACTTTGATGTTTAATCCCGTCCTGGCCGTGTCCTCCTCCAGTCCGCAGCGCCGCTCGGCCGGTCATGAATATCCAAAGGTCGGTTACTTGACAGGATTATCCTCCTTTTCAAAGCCGCTGGGGACGATTCTTCAGCCACAAAAAACACACTCAATGGATCTTCTGCTCCCGTGCTTTGTTTCTTTCGCTTTCCTTTGCTCTCTCTCTCTCACTCCCCCGTGTCTTTGTCCCTTTGGGCCGTCACTAAACACCGTTCATCTGCTGCTCTCCATAGATTATTAGACACACATTAACATACACGTACACGCGCTAGAGGGTTTTGAGCATTTACAGTAAGTGGCTTTTGGACGGCCTCTTGATCATATGTCACAGATGTTACAGTTTGTTGTTTCCTCATCAGCCTCAGCTGACGTTGGGACCCTGGTGATTTCATCCGTGTCCTGCTCCAACCATGAGCCTGTCACCTGCCGTAACGCTGCGCGGGAGCTGAACTGCTAACATGCTAACGTCAGCTAACTTCACACCTGCTGCCTGGCAGCTCTGGACCCGGCTGCTGCCGCCGGAACCGCTCGGCTGCCAGCTTGTTGTAGCCTGATCGAAATGTTCAGAATGACACAGCCAGCGAGGCGTTCAGGCTCCCACCGAAAGCGTCGGCTCCAGACGTGACCTGAATGCCGTGTTTGTTTTGACTGTTGCCCGTTTTTAAGGTCTTAATATTTCTCACACACAATAAAAGCAACACATATTTGTTAGTGGAAGCACAAAGGTTCCTGTGGCCGACGCATCCCATACTGTCACTGTTCTATGTGCAGGAGTCCACGGCCGTGTTTGATGCGGACAGATGAGTCTGTGTACGAGTAAACACGAGTCCCATGGGAACGACTGACCCCTCAGGTCTCATATTCACCTTAGAACTCCATCGATTCCCTTGTCGGACTTAAATCCTGCCTTTGTGTGTGACGGCTTCTCTGTTTGTTCATCCTCTCTGGCTTGTTCCGTCATAGACTCTGTTTCTCTTTCTGTTGTTCGCCACCTTTGATGCATCCCACCAATCTTTAATCCCTTCAGCTAACACAACATGATGCGCGGAGCTGAAAGGCCGTACATCTGTGCAGAGCTTTGGGGACGGTGCAAATCCAGCTACAACAGTGTACGACTGATGCGCCCCTTCTGTCCAATGTTATGAATATTTAAACTGTCACGGAACCGACCTCGGGCTCCCGGCATCAATGGGTAAGTCAGCATGCCACCAACAGTGGAGAAGGAGCTGTTTATTCAAATCCAGTCCCAGGGATGGGAAGCACAGCTGCTACTGGCCAAAGTGTTCAGAGCGAGCTGAAAAGATGCTTTCAGTCAGTTTCTCTTTTAACTTCAGCACTCAGGCCGTTTATGAGAACAACTCACAGGCTATTGTTTCAACTGAAAATCAACTTATGAAGGAATGAGTCTTAAAGTTCATATTCTGTAAATCGCCTTTAGAAGATAATTAGAACTAGATCATTCACTGATCCAGAACAAGCTGCTTGTTGGCAGCCTTCCTAAATACATGACATCTGTTGGAAACTGTTTGTCTGTCAGTTGACTTAGGAGGAGAAACGTTCTATGACTCTGCAGCCGACTGTTCAGATGTTTCATCTTTTATGTCGCACAGATTTGTTCCCATACTTTCTAAGCGACCACGGTTTGAAAGTTGACCTGGGAGTGGACTGTACCTCTGTTGCGACGGACGACCTTTTACTCTCTGAAACGTCCTACAAAACCGCTGAAGGACTTTGAATAATTCAATTCCAGTAATGAGACGAATAAACAAATGCTTGCATGAATATTCAGAGTTTCGTTTCATATCGTTTCGGCTTCAGGGGCCTTTGGAAAACATTGCAACCGCATGCACAATCTGCTCTGCAGCTGCTACCTTTACAGGCCTGAACGCCTCTCACCGCTGTTTAATGCACATTTAGCAAATACTTTGATTCTAAATTCAGTTTTTTGTTGCCATTATGTTTTTGTGCTGCAGTAAATAGAGAGACACATGAACAGATACAAACCATGAACACCTGGATGCACAGGGGTTATGATGATGACTGTCACAAGTCAGACTCCTGAAGTCTCTGCTCAGCTGGGAAAGATTCTGATGTTTTTAGTTGTGTATGAAATCAAATATTTAGCTAATGTAAGTATAAGTAATTTCAAACAGTATTTATGAATTTTAATAAAGGTCATAGTTTATAAACATAAATTTATTTTTAATTAATTCATCAGATTGGGGTCAAGTTATAAAACGGTCTCATGAAATGAAGCAACTGAACTGCAGCCACTTTAAAAGCTGACTCACAAAAGAATATGAATCAAGATGCACTAAAATATATCAAAATTAATATCAACAAAATGTTTTTGGTCATCTAGTTTATTTTTTTATTTATTTGTGTATTGAAGTGAGGAGAAAAGGCATTTTTCTTTTCACTTAATCTTTATTTTACATTTCCAACCCCAACACAATCACAGATTGATCTGAAACTCCGGTCCAAAATAAGTAAATAAATATCATTTTCATTTTTAATTAAAAAAATAAACAAGTGGTTATTGTTGGCCAGTGGATGACAAACTGGAGCGAACACACACTGGAATGGAAAAGAAGACACATGGAATAAAGCAGGTGCAACCTGTGAGGGGCGGGGGAGTCATCCCACACATTTACAAGACTATATAATATATATCTCCGACTATTTAAACAGAATAATTCATCTACATATTTACATTTGTGGTTTGAGCCTATGGTTTGGGACCTTTTCCTCCTGCGGTCACGCGGAGCCAAAAAATCAAAGCACCAGCAATTAAATAAACGAAGACACAAATGACTGAGCTCACAGGTTTCCAGGTTAAACTGAAGGCTCGTTGTGCTTTGAAACACCTGTTACAATTGAGGTTAATTACCATAAAAACACTACGTTAGTTGCAAAACCCCAAAGTCCCAGTGCAGAAAAGCAACGCGTTGAACTTTAACTTTTTCAGCAGAGATAAATAAAAACGTGACAACGTGGGGAGAGAGTCTGTCACCAGCGCAAATGTTCGTTTCCGTTCCGTTTGGAGTCACTTCGAGTCGCCGGTCAGCCGCGGCATGGTGACGGCGCTCATGCCGGACACATGCGGAGGCGGGACTTGGCACATGCTGCACGGACAGGGCATCCCGGCGCCCACGCCCCAGTGCTGGAAGCTGCTGCCCAGCGGCCCCGCGCCGGCAGCGGGCGCTTTGAGCAGTCCGTGGTGGGGTCTGACGGAGGTGACGGCGGAGATGCCGGGCGCCGAGAGCGACGCGGTGGAGACGGCGGCGGGCGGCAGCAGCGGGTGGTGCACGGCCGGGTGTGACGCGTGGGGAGCCGCCGGGTGTCCCGGCACGGGCCCGCCGTGCGTCAGGGTCCCGCAGGCGGACGGGTGGAAGCCGCCGTGGTGGCCGCTGCTGCCGTAGATCTCGCTCACCAGCCGCTTCATCTCCTCCAGCGAGTTGCTCAGCATCAGGATGTAGTTTCTAGCCAGCAGCAGGGTGGCGATTTTGGAGAGTTTCCGCACGGACGGGCCGTGCGCGTAGGGCATGACCTCCCGCAGCCCGTCCATGGCCACGTTGAGGTCGTGCATGCGTTTCCTCTCGCGGCTGTTGATCTTGAGGCGAATCGACTGCAGCTCGCTCTCTGACAGGAGTTTGCGGTCCTTCTTGGACGCCATCCGCAGCGCGAGGGCTTCCTCGTCGGCGGCGGAGAGTCCCCGCAGACCCGGGATCTCCGACGGGGAGTCGCTCTGCGTGGACGACACAGCCCCGGAGAAGCCGTGGACGGACTTCTTGAGGGTGGACATGAAGATGTCGTCCACCTCTGGAGAGGACGGTCTGCTGGACACGCGGCTCGTATCTGAGTCCATGGTCCTGCTGTAGCCGAGGTTCTAAGGAGGAAAAGTTTGAACAAGTTATTTCTCTGGACCCTGAAATGCACACGTCTTTAAACTGCCTCAATATGTATAGTACGCGCGGAATTTACGCACGGAATTACGCAACAAATAGTAGAAATAATAAAGGTCTGTAAGCAGTCAGATGTAGAGTTTGACAAGTAGCAGAATACCTCTAATCGTAGAATAATATACAAATTTACTTTTATAAATATTATTACAAATTTATAGAAATCCTTTTAAATCAAATTACCCCAAAATGTAAAAATGAGTATTAAAGTATTAAACCTACCGAGTGTGTTTTCAAGCGCGAGGACGATAAAAACCAAACGTCAAATCCACTTGTTACTCCAAATCGCGTCTGACAGCCCATTTGGCACGGCAGCGTGGGACCGCGGCTTTTATAGCGGGCTGGAGCGCGCAGAGGCCGGGTCACCGGGACAACGCCGTTTCTGTCCGGGCTGCCTCCCTGC
Organism: Betta splendens; assembly: GCF_900634795.4. Taxonomy (NCBI): domain Eukaryota; kingdom Metazoa; phylum Chordata; class Actinopteri; order Anabantiformes; family Osphronemidae; genus Betta; species Betta splendens. The sequence goes on along the minus strand of NC_040899.1, from coordinate 4,444,323 downwards.
GACCAATCAGCTCCGCGCAGGGAGGGGGGCGAAACGGGGGAGGGGGGGTCCGGCCTGATGTAATTACCAACATACAGCATCACTATTAAGTGAAATGAGACGCACTCCCTGCTACATATGCCCCCTGCTTGGGAGAATGCTGGCCCGCGCGTGGATGGCTTTTATTATAATGGGACAAAACACACAGCATTTAGGAAAAACTAATCGTCCATATACGAATTAAATAAATATTTGAATTATTTTTAAACAGAACATTGTGTTGAAGCAAACTTAATTTTTAATTACAAAAAGCAAACATCTATAAAAAAAGTTAAAAATATTATACATTTTATTTGTAATTTATAAAATATTTTTAATATTTTAACTGGACATGTGTTATTTTCTGTTATTTTCCTCTTCTTCCACTCGTTTTTTAATTGTAGCCTATTTCTAGACACTAGACACGAGTCGGAGTCTAATAAGCAGCGCAATATGTTTCCAGCTCGCAGTTATGGAGTTAATATGGTGTTTTCCGTTTTACCCGCTGTCGGCCAACAGCTGCGCCTTTAACGTTAATTAACGAAGTGTGTAAAATTGTTTTTAACGGTTATGATCCGTAACATTTCAATTAGTCTGCAGTGAGCGATAGCGGTGTGGCCTGCTGCTGGCGCTCAGACGGCCTCCGACCAACATACGGGCACAAAGCGGCGATTTGCTGCGGGACGTAACTGAGAGTGACAGCGGCATTGTCCTGAAACGTGACACGTCGTAATGTGCAGTCAGACGCAATCAGCGTTAATTGCCTCCACATTTCGATCGGGGCCTTTCTTTCGTGGGGCTGGGACGGTGCTCGCTACGGACAAATTATTCACACTTATTCACACTGATTTAGCGGCCAATAGTCAATTGGCCGCTAAAATCAGAGTTTAAATTATGTTAAGTGTGGGATTTAACATAATTTTAAACATTGGTTGACAATTTTAACAAATTTAACAATTTGGTAAAACTGACATTGTCTGATTGTTTTTCACTAAATAAGAGAAACCAATGTTCAGTTTATAGAAAATAAACAGGTTAATGATGTTTGGCCGATATTGAAAAGGTTTCCAAATGTTTGCTTTTAAAAGAATTAAACGAACAACTAGGTAAAAATATGTATACAATTAAAACGCATATATTCAAATCTAATTATTTGAAAGTTGAATTAAGCACTCTGGGTTCTGAATTAAAACGGTTTCATACAGACTTCCCGTTAACAGGACCGGACCCATAAGGGAGGGTCTTACTGGGTCTTGACGACCAATCAGAAACGCGTGTTTTTCCGCAGTCGGTCACGTCACCCAGGTGTCGCAGCCTCCTTCTGTTTCGCCAAACTGAGCGTCTCACACGCAGCCACGCTGCCTTCGGTGGCTCCTCAGCGGGCGTCTTCCTCCGTGGTCACCGGTACTGAGGAGGCTGCTGCCTGTGCCACCACCGGCTCCTTCGCAAGTTCCCATAGATTCACAACGAGGGGCTCATGTAGTGCAGCTGGGCTGAGAGAGGCTAGAAAAAGGTTAAAAAATATATCATGTATTTTTAATCTTATTACATTTTCCTACATTCAAACAAATAATAAAAAAATAAAATAAATTAATTAAATTAATTGGTACCTCTCACTTTTCTTCAAATTAAGGGCCAATCAGCTTAAAAATGAGAGTCTCATAAACCTACACAGAAGGTGGTTTTCTCAGAAAGCCTGTCACTGCATCCATGTGGGTTCAGGCTTTATGAATGGGTTGCATGCATTTTCCTTAATTCCATCCAACACTGAAGGCATTGAGGCCGAGCTCCTGGTCCGTGTCCCACTTCTTCCCAAAGTTGTTGGATTTGGGGGACAGGTCTCTATGGGAGAGTCAGGTTGTGCCACATCTAGATAAAATTTCATTTTTTAATAGACCTGTAAATTTCTTTGCTTAAGGAACCAGAATTGGAAGACTCAGTGTGAAAATAATATTAAAATCAATATAAACAGGCTCAAACCAAAGCAGGAAATAGAACAGGGGTCTTTTTCACATTCCCCGTTTCCTTCCAACTTTGACTCTCACCATCTCGTCATTGCGGTCTCAGGCTGGGTGGCTGTAGGCCTGGTGCCGTGGTGAATACCAATAGTGAGGAGGAGCATATGTGAGCCATACTTAATCCTGCTAATCTTCCCCCAAAATAAAAAACAAAGGGAACAAAAAAGCAGAAAAGAGAGGAGGGTGTAAAACATGAGAGAAGGTTTCTCTTTCTGTCTGGGGAGCTGACCGGCCGAGGCCAAATGAACTGAAAGACATGAATAATGTCCTGGCTCTCCCCCTCCAGCCCTTTCTCTGCGAAATCTTGGAACGAAATGAAGCAAAATTCTCGCTTTTGTTGAAATGTGTAGCGAGGAACGTGAGACGCCGCCTGCCACCGCCGCCGCTACAGTTGGTGAGACACTTTGTCTCCCAGTTAAGTCCACGCCGCTCCCCGGCTTCTGTTCTACTGTACATTTACTGGCAAAGTCAAAGTGGAGCGAGTCCTAAATGAGCTGCCGGGCAGGAAATTCGCCAAAGGAACAGATTTTAACGTTGGATTCGAACAAGTTCTCACGTTAATTAAGCAGCGGGACTGCTGAGAGTTGTAGAGGTGCGAGCTTTTCAAAAGTGCCACTCGCTCAGATAACAGAGTCAACGGATTCAAGTTCAAAACCAGGAGCAGGGACAAAGAAGCTGCAGCAGAGCAGCATGAGAATCATCACTAGAGTAATTCCTGAAGAATTAGCACAATGACTCATTATGAAGCAACGAGATAATCAAATCATACTAATACTGTAAAATGGTGCCTTTGGGGGTGGCGGGAAGCTAAAAGTCATTGAATCAATTGGTTCCACAAAATGCAACAGTTGCCTGATTAAACAAAGTTTCAGAACATTTTGAGTTTTATGATTTTGGGTGTGTGTTGTTCCAGATCTAATGCAAAATGAGAGCGCGATGACTTACAGAAGGAGCAGGAACCAAACAGTGGGAACTCAGGGGCACATAAAGCAGGGGACGTCCAGTACTACACCAACAATCTGGCACCAGAGCAGGTTTAACGGGGAACAGGTCCATGACGAGGAGGGAACCCACCTGCAGGCAGCAGCTCACGGGTCCGAACGGGTCTCTCTGCTCTCACCTGTCCTCTGTGACAGGTGGGGTCAAGAGGTCACCAACCGAGTCAGGTGCAGTGATCTAAAGGTGATGGACCACATGGACCCCGGCTGCAGGGAGGATCTTCCAGCCCCTCGGTCTCAGGGCTGGACAGTGTTGGGTTGTTCTGGCCGGGGGCTTTATCTCTACAACAGCTATTAGGAGGTAATTAAGTCCTAACACTGCAGAGCCTCCCATGGTTACTATAACATAACTGCAAATGGGAAGCTTACAAGCTCCTTTAGACAGCATGACAAATTGAATGGAACTCATTGGGCTTCAGCTATTATTCCAGCGGCCCCATCTGGCTGGGAAAAGATAAAGGGGATTTGCTGGAGGTTGTGCGGGGTTGAGCCTCTGTGCTCGGTGTGTGTGTGTGTGTGTGTGTGTGTGTGTGTGTGTGTGTGTGTGTGTGTGTGTGTGAGAGGGGGGGTCCCGGTCCGGCGTAGGGAGTGTTTTGAGGCTTCCAGGGGGATTTTTTTCTCTCTCCTCTTTGGTGTGAGCTTCAATTCAACAGGCAGCTTGAGATTTGCTTTGGCCAAATGTTACAAATGTTTCGACAACCTGGTCTCTGATCCTCAGGGGTCAGCGAGGAGGGCAGGAGGGTACAACAGCTTTACACCCAGAGATTTAACAAAGCAGCACGGGGATGAATATATTCACACTTGTATTCACTCCAGATGCTTGTTTTTTGGGAGACGGAGACTAGACGGAGCTGCACTTTGCCCATAGAGCGCCAGCTGGCGGCTTGTGTCCAGAGTCTGTCTGTGACCAAGCTGGAGGGACACAAAGACGTGTCACGTTCACTGGAGTGCTTCTATCAACTGCCTGTAGAAGTTCAACATTTTTCACTTTCATTTATAAATTGACCCCGTAAAATTATATTATAACCGACAGCGAGTGTTTCTTATTGAAAGTGGCACCTGTTGTAAAAATAATGTGAATGACCACTTTTAACACAATTCAACCACTGGAAGCTAATGAAGGAGCTGGTGCCTGTTCTGTGTGAGACGACAGAGCTGCAGCACCAGGACGTTCTCCGTCGGCCTCGCGTGGAGAACAGCGGGTGATATAAATCGCTCTTTGCACCGTCCTCTGTAAAATTTACGTCGGCCATTTTCAGATGTATTCACGCACAAGGGCGCCTTTAAGGAGGCTTTAAGGGTGGAACATGTTGGCTTTGTGCGTTCGGACAGCGGGAACAAAAAAGGAAATTTATCTGTGTGGACGCGGCCTCAGTCGCGCTGGACATCCGTGATGGCCCTACAGTAGCCTCAGTGACGCATCACAATGGGCGTAAAGGGGTCTAATGATGGGGATCTGCCGGGCTTAACAGGCTCTCATTCAGATGGCGATTGTCAGAGGGCCGGAGACAATGGGCTGTGGAATAACAATGGCGTACACAAGCAGCCCAGACCTTCCCTGCTCCGCCGCAATTAGCGTCATACGGAGGACCGAGGGGCTGGCCCGCATTCCTCCACTCTCACCAGCCTCCTGATCCCATCACACACAAGCTCATCATCGCTAACAAGGGGGCGGACTACTTTAACTACTTTACTACCACCCCACTGCTAAGCAGCTGTCACCCCCCCCCCAGAGCACTCACACGCAGGCAAACACACACACTCGCCCCGGAATCGTCAGTGTGGAGCGGTTCTGGTGAGGTCGGGCCGGTGTCAGGCAGACCTCGGCCACCGCAATGTTGGTGCAGACGCTTATTTATTTGTGTGAATCCTCGGTCTAATCTGACTGCATGCACGCAGCTGCTCCCTCCGTATTGTACCTGAACGCCTCCTCAGGCTGAACCCGAGCCAGCGGTTTTAGTTTAAACCTGAACAAGTCATCGGAGGCTGTTTGTGCAGGAACGTCAACACAGTGAGGGTCCAGGAGAGCGGTCAGGCCTCCGTAGCACGGGGGCCACAGGGGCCACGGGGGCCACGGGGCCACAGAGGACAGGAGGCGGAGGGGGGGCCCACTTGGCAACTCGACACACTGGCTCTTCTTCAATTCTTCAGCAATTATGCTGTCATCAAGCCATTTCGCCTTTTTGAGAATGAAGAGAGCGCCACAAATGAAGGCCACGCCGGTTTAATTAAACTAATACCAACTCATGGTGCAGCAAGATGCTTGAGGCGTCATTAGAAGAGCGGGGACAGAAAAGGGGCCTGTCCCTGTGTGTGTCTGTGCACGTGAGTGTCTGCATGCACCCCCATTATGTATGTGAGAAATTGTGTATGTGTGTCTGTGCACATGTGTGTGTGTGTGTGTGTTGTGGGTTGAGGGGGGCGTGTGTCCCCTCACTTCCAGTCCATTGAGCTACTGTGCTGTTGCATGCTCTGTGCTGCCCTGGTTTTGGTCCAACACGGCAGAATGTGTGCAGGGCAGGAGGGAGGCTATGGGAGAAAGCAGAAAAGAGGAGGACGAGGGGCGGGGGGTGCGCTCGGAGGGGGCCGTTTGTCACCGTGAATCGGCTCAGGGTGGTTCACATCATCTGGCCATTGATGGCTGCCCCTCCCCTGTTGTAAAACAAGCTCCCGTGGGCCTGCCTGAACACTGCGGGCATTGTGTCGCACCCTCGCAGGAAACATACCACCCAAACTGCCACCCCCCCCCAACACCTTCCTCCACCGGCATCCTCCATCCACCTGCGCCGCCTCCTCTCTCGGCCAATCCAACGCCGGTGTCGCCGGAGAGGAGCGGGTGTGACGATTTGAAGCAACAGGTAGCGCTAGCGAGACCGGGCCACGCGGTGGAGGCTCCGCAGGAGCCCGAGGGCGGTGAAGAGAGGAAGACGGATTCGAGGGGCTGGCGCAAAGGGGGGCGTTCCCCGCGGTTTCCGTAATGTGGAAGGCCAACGGAAAAGATTGATGGATTGAGACAGCGAAACAAAACAAGGGGGTGGTGATAAAATGTAGAGTGGGGGGATAGAGCAAGCAGGGATCAGGCTGAATTGTGTCCGGGAGCCTCGGCTTGGAGGATGTGTGAGTGTGCGTGTCACAAGGCCAGCAGAAGGAGGTAAATTTACTGCCTCTGGGGGCAGGGAGTGGGTGTAACGTGTTCCCTAATTACCAGGGAGGTCTCGGGAGCTCGGGGTACAAGACAAGTGTGAAGGCTGGGAGAATGAGACAGGATACAAGGGGTTAGTGCAGGTCAATGCTGACCACCTAAGATGCCCCTTGGAAAAGGCGCGCACCCCCATTCCACCCCATCCGTCCCCGGGCAGCCCGCTTGAGCGCTATAAATAAATACGGCGTCTTCTCCCCCGACAGCCGGTAATTTAGTGCGCGCTCATTCCGCTCTGCCCATCTCTTCTCCATTTCTCTGCGCCGTTGCCAGGCGGTGAATGGAGCTCCTCCTTTGAGTTTGGAGAGCCGGGCCAGTGTTTCCTGGAGGGGCTGTGCTCAAAGTTTGGAGCACCCTGGAGTGGATGCGCACACACACACACACACACACACACACACACACACACACACACACACACACACACACGCTGAATGCCACACATGCTCCTTTATCAGCCACCTTCAGCGATCCGCATGGCGATAATCTGAGGGATTTCGGTGGCGGTGACCTGTTGTTCAGCGCCGCCGCAGCGGGCCTCCTCTTTTCTCTCCTAATTAAGGCTGAGAGTAACAGGTACTTCAGGCCGGTGATGGATTTTCTTAGCATTTCTCTCGACTGAGATGCTAGAAGTCAGTTTATTCAGACGGCATACCGTATTTTTGCACGGCACAATCTTTTCACTCGACCTGAAAGTTAGATTTTGAAGACGTTCAAACATTCGTCTGACGTGCTCTGCCTTCGCTTCGTTTCACCGCCTGCCTCGACAAAGAGGCAACGAGCGGCCGAGGCCGGTTCCAAGGCCTCAGCGAGCGCAGAGTGTGAGGGGACGCGGCGTCTGTGCAGCCCCTAAATCAAGGGCCTGAAAGGCCCGGCCGCGGCAGCAGCGTCCGGATCAGCGCCGGCCTTTGTCTGCGGAAGTGACGCCGCTCTGCGTGTTTGTACGGCGGCCGCGTCGATGGAGGCGCCGAGGGGGCGGTTAGGAGCTCCTGCCACGGCCGACCTGTCAGGAGGCAACTCCAACCCTTACGAATCAAAACCAAACATTTTAGAGTCCGTTTTTAGTTATAAATCGGATCCGTACTAACTGAAATGGTTGATCGTAAATCAGTTATTGTGATGTTTTTTGTGACACAAATACGGGCACTTTCAAACAATTCACAAATCCACGTAAGCCATAAAAAGCTATTTTCCACTGTGCAGCAGTTAACAAGTCCACACCTGACTCCAATCTGGCAGCACCTGCAGAGCGTTGCATGTGCTCCACAGTGAATGTGTGCATGTCCACTCACTTGTTTAGGCGTGCGTGTGTGTGTGAGTGTGTGTATGAGTGAAACCCTGCATGGGTGCATGTGTGTGCGTTTAACAGGCAGGTGGTAATGAGGCACACTGTGCTGTGCTGGCTTCTATAATGAGGAGAGGCAGCCAGTGTGGGGAAGGGCCAGAGCCGCTAATGGGCCCCTATAGCCTCTAATAAGCAGTAATTATAGTGTGTGTTTACCAAGTGGCTCCAGCACAGTTGAAAAAGGTTACCTTCACACATGGCTCCTCCAGCGCTGGCCCTCCCACCGACGGACAGCAAGTGACAGCGCTCTGCTGGCGCCGGGGGCGGAGGGGGCGCCCGCTCCCCGACGGGTCCCAAGGCCGCGCACCTGCCACCTGAATCCTCCCCGCCGTCGGTTGTGGGACTGCAGGACCTCGCGTCTCCCCTTTGGTTGCACTCTGACCCCCACCCAACCTCTGGCCGACCCCCCGAAGACACTGCGTTTGGAGGAGGCCCTCTGGGTGACCTCATCCATCACGGCAGCAGGTTCCCGCTCCGACTCCAGCCGCTGCTGCATTGTCCTCCCACGGAATCCACGCAGAACCCTCAGAAATCCGTGATAGGGGCGCGTCTGCCCGGCCTGATGAATGACAGCGTTCCTGCCATCTCACATTCCTATGTCCAGAACGCTGACTCTCAGCTCGCTGACTTGTCTATTATTTCATTTCAAGCGCTTCTCTATGACAGACATGAGCTGTGTGTCTGAGGCAGAATGAAACTTAACCCACTCAAGTATCAATATTCAGCCCTCTGCTTTCTGCCTCTGGGTTCCTAATTCACTTCCAGGGTGGCATCCCTCCAGCGCCGGGCCCATCTTTGATGTGGGGATGAATGTGTAGGATAATGTTGGTGGTGTCTCTCGCTGGCCATTCACCAGCCATGAGAACAGGCTCTCTAATCCGGTACCCATGCTGGGCCGGGGCCACCGGTTCGGCGCTAGCGCAGCGGTGATGCTTTGTGCGCGTTGGTGTTTGTCGGGGGGAGAAAGGAGCATTCGGATGTTTTACCTGAGAGGAAAAGTGACGGCAGAGGTCGACTGAGCGCACGTAGCAGGAGCCGTAGTAGATGCACGTTTGGGGGAACGTGATCTCTGACTCTGATCTGTTGCTACTGGTGCTCCTTCATGCAAGCGTGATGTCAGACTCAATAATGATCCGTTCACCGAACGCTCCAAAATGCCAGTATTTGGACGTAAGCGCTGCAGGGGCGCGCTGGGAGCCTGGGCCCACAGCGTTTAGGTGCCTTCCAGCTCTAGTGTTTGTGAACATGCCCGCGTGTTTGTGAGAAAAAACGCGGCTACACGCTGAGTTATCACTTATCCCGTCGCTGTTTTACCATGACAATGAAAACAAATCCAGCTTACACTCATTTCTGTTTTCTCTCGGACTCTGTGTGTGTGAGAGAAAGCCTCCCTCTGTCCTCACTCTATAAAGACTTGATCTCTGCCTCCGCTGAATATGTTAATCCATGTGGTGGTCCCCCTGCTTGTTCTCTCTAGCCGCGAGACCCCCACTGCCCCACTTTCCCTTCCCAAGTAGGCGAGAGGGGATCTGGGACACTTCAGCGGCGGCTTGGTGCGCCAGGACTTCATCCCCCGGCTGATTATGTGCGATGGAGAGGAGAGGGCGCAGGAGAGGTGCGGGCGCTAATCCTATTGACCATCCCTGTCCCATATGGCCAACGCACTGGCCTCTCCAGCCGTACAGTCGGTGGAGTGGCGGGGCCAGCCTGCCCCTCCAGTCGGCCGCGTTGCCTCTAGAGCTCGCTGCCTCGTGCTCTCGCGTGTGGAAAAGAGGATTGTTCTGTCAGCGCGTCCACTTCGCTCTGATTGCGCGTTAATGACAGGCTGCCGTGATCAATACCGGGAGAGTGGGAAGGTTTCACTCCTTATTGCAGAGATGCTGTGGAAGAATCAGCCAAGAAGAGAAACAGCCTGAGCTTCTTTAATAAAAAAGTAGACTTGAACATTACTTTTGTTAGGTTTGTTTTTTACCTACATTGATTCATCATTTTTACCTATATATTTGTAATTATTTAAAAATGTAGTTTTGTACACAGTACAATGACTTCATCCCAACTACGTCTGCGTTTTCACCTTTTCCAGGTTCCAGTGATTTTCCCTGGATTATCTTCTGCCAGCTAAAGCATCTTAAAGCACACACACACACTATTTTAAACATGGACCGTCCCTGTAACACAACCAGGGTGCGTGTCCTAGCAGTTCATACTGATCTGGCCTTGTGTCAGAAGCTGCCTGAACGTCTGTTGGGTGCTGGTGGAGGTGTGGGAGGCCACAGGGGGCTTTTTGTCCCAGCTCCACTGTTACAATCAACGTTGGCCATTCAGCCCCCAGCCATGTCAATTGGCATATGCTTGATCCACCCCCAATGGGTTCATGTAACCAGAAAATACTGCCATTCAGGGACCCGCATTCTCCATCAAGCGGGTGAGATTAAGATGTAATGTTGCTCTCTCCCTCCACAACAGGGGGTCGGTGGAAGTGACAGGGAGAGGGCGCGATTAGGACGCGCGAGGCCCCAGAAGACGCCCCGAGGCCGGGCAGAGCGAGGCCGGAGGGGCTGCAGTGATACACTAGCAACGCGGCCGGGGCATTCTGACATCTGCTCCATTCGCCACAACTCTGCAAACGAGCCGCTGCCTGTTGTTTCGCATTTCAACCTGATTCCAAAGGAAACGCTTCCACTCTGTTCACGTGTGCACATGTTTTTTTAGCCACATTAACGGAGGAGGGACAACACGTCACGGGGCAGAACCGTCCTATAAGAAGCCCAGTGTGTTATTAAATGAAAAAGTCAGAGACAAAGCATCGCATCCGTTTTTAGGAAAACAGTCCTGATTGTGGCTCGGTACCAGCACACGGTGTGGAAGCGCTGCCTCATAAACAACCAGTAAAACCGCCTGTGCTTGAGTTCGGCACGTAGCTCATTTCTGCCCATTTCAGTTTCTCGCTTTCTTTCCTCGCTGGCGCTTCACCACAGTTCCCACAGCTCCGCTGGCTGTTTCCCACCCATAGAGCCAGTTGGAGAGCAGCTTATCAGGAAGCCTGATCCTCCGACCTGGTGATTCCATTGTCCACCTCAGCGCTGACTGACATGCCCATGCACACACACTTAAACATACACACACGCACAAGACTTGTCACTCCCAGGAAAACTCATTTCCTTCTGACATGAAGAATGGACACGCCCTCCTCTAATGAGTACAAATCGCTCTTTCTCTCACTTTCCCTTGGCCCCCTTCATTCTCTCCATCTCCACCTCCCCCAGTCCCTCCAACCTTCGCTTCCTGCCTTTTGATATTGCTGCCATCTCGCCCATGCCACCAATTAGTGACATAATAGAGCAGCGCGGTGCTGCCGGGCCGACGGCCTGGAACTGCAGCATCCAAACCACCGTCCCTTGACCTTAGTGGAAAACGTCATTCCCATCAGAGATATGGGAACCAGAGCAATACTGGGGAGCAAAGCGGACCTCTGAGGAGTTCATTCACAGCCACGGTGGTTTTAACCTGTAACGCTCAGCCCTGGTCACATGATCCCCAAGCTGGGCTGAGATCCGCATCTGGGCAATACTGGATGCAGTGGACGGCAGTCACACCTGTCACTGCATCCGTCTGAATGCATCATCTGACTTCCTCCACTAGAGCTGCCTTCAAACCTTTTCATGCTCTTCCTTTCTATACCTGCCACTGCTTATAATCAGGACCATCGTCTCATCCACTCACGCACACACGCTTCTCTGTCTCCAACGGTAGTTAGTGTGTCATTAAAGGAGGTCATTGTTGCTGATTAATTAATGAGCATTTTTCTTGATGCTAAACTGGGATTAGCATATTCATAAGGGCAGACATCTTTCAGACAGCTTTGAACGGATCCGGCGCCTCCGTTTTGTCACTGCGGCCGTGTTTGTGCCCGTGCACGGCCCTGTTTGTCCACCGAGTCCCACCCCATTAACGCTGGTGATCCTCCGTGTCATCGCCGCAGACATCCAAACGCCAGCGCCACGTACGGCCCCGTTTTCACACTTGAGAGAGCACATGCCCCGGATTACAGGCCAAATTGCTCCGGGTTACAGCTGATTACCATGTCGTGTTGCATCTTTACTCTCATACATAATAAACAATCAGCGACTATTAAACACCATGAACTCCGAGGCCCCCACCTCTGTCCCAGCTGGACTCATCAAATCACAGTGAAAGCTGAATTAAAAGCTGTAATTACACCCTGTAAGTCTTGTAAGGTCAAAACAGTGAACGCCGCAACAAGTTGCGTGGCTTGATGTCTAGAGAAACAGCACCAGAATTTATTTTTCCTTATTTTTCTATATTCTATATTTATTCCATACCTTCATACAGCAGGTTAAAACATATATAAATGAATTATATTAATGATAATAATTTGTGTAATGGTTATGCACAAGGTTATTTGTGTTTTAATTGCTCCAATAATCAATATTTTTTGTTTCTGTGTGATCCGACATTTTAGATTATTAGTAGTGATAAAACCAGAAAAAAAACACAGAACAAAAGATTTAATATTGTATTTACATAAATTATAATGAATAGAAGTAAAAGAAGAAGGTTTTCCTCCAGGTGACTGAGCCAAGCAGAATATTCCATTCAGCTCGTCCGGGGAGTTGTTGTGTTGTGATTAGAGCCTCGCTAGGTTCTGCTCCCTAATGAACTTGTCTGCTGGCGAACTGATGGGACGGTAAAAGGCCAAGTTTGACTGACTTATTTATCCTCCGTCCCGTCTCCTCCCCGTCTCTCATCTTCCCCAAACACTGTGTCACATCTTAGCCTTATTAGTAATGTCCGTCTAACTTCCCCTGACCTGCTCTTTCAGCCTCTGGCCACACGCACACACGCATGCACACACACACACACATACACACACACACACACACACACACACACACACACACACAGACACACACACACACACACACACACACACACACACACACACACACACACACACACACACACACACAAACTTAGACGAGGTGCGCATGCAGACTGACACACTCCCCTACTCACTGGCAATTTGTTGCCGGTGACATCACATTGTGTGTTAAAGCCGCACTGGCACCAGGCTGCAGCTTCGTTAACTTTCCTATTTAATGAGCAGTTTAATTGAGCTGTCTAGCAAGGCCACCTGTCGGCCTGCAGCCTCATTACCATACTAATGGAGTGGGATTGTTGCTGCTCTGACAGCTCAGCCTGCACAGCCTTAACAGGCGCTGAGGAGAGAGAGGCCAAGGAGGGAAAAGGGGACTTAAGGCCACACTGGAAGAAAGAGATTTCCAGAGGGCAGGAGAGGAGAAAGAGAAAATGCGTGAAAAAGGAGAAAGGAATTTGGTTTGGACCACTTTCATGTAGCTCTAATTCTAAATAAATGCCACAAAATAGCAAGACCAACAATAAACTGATCCTACAAATAATTACTGTGGGAGACCTAAGAAAACAAATGTTTTTCAGACATATATACACACATATTTGGACCTCACTATTTCTACAATATTTTAGTGAAAAACTATTATTCTATTTTAGTCTATTTTTAAAGAAACGTGGCCTGTGAGCTTCTAGGCCAAAGGCTTTCAGCTGTCTGTGACTCAGGGACCACTGTGAATGCGAGGACCCCTGCTGTGGGCAGAGAGGGGTTGGAGATGTTTGAGACCAGACTTTTCTCTTAGGTACAGTATGTGCTAGAGTCCAACAGTAGCAAAACATGGGTAAGCAGCAGACTAGACAACAAGACAGACAGATAGGAAAAGGTATAGATGACACAGTAACTGCCACACTGAATCACAGGCCACCTACTGAGCCTGCTTGGACCACAAGGGGGCCACAGACTAGACAAAAAGTAAAGACTTTGAGGAATCATCAAAGATGCGTCAAAGAGTTTAACACATGCACAACACAGTGAAAGGCTCCACTGAACTTCTGGAAGAAAAATCTGTAGACTGATAAATCTAAGTATGCAATTGTAATGTTAAACGTAATCTCTGTTATTCACAGCTATGACTAATCCTGTTTTTAATGAGAACATAACCTAGTTAATATCATCCCTGTTCCATTCACATCTTAACCCACTTACTCACAACCGAATGGTCTGAGCTGAGCTCCTGTAAATTATACACAGCAGCTTGTCTAGATATGTCTTTAAAATAGGTGTGTAGTTGGAAAAACACAATTGTTGGTTGTATTTATATAGGGGCACTGAACGCATCTGCTGCTTTTAACCAATAACTCATGGCTTAGTCTTTTATTCTGTTAATGTATTTATAAAAACTCAACAGGAAAATTCTAAAAGAAGCAAAAAGACTACCAAAAAGGTATAAAGCTAAAAAAAAGTAATTTAAAAGATGACATTTACTTATTACATTCTCAGAGACAAAGGTTTGCTCTTGTAACTTGAATGTAAATACATGTAATGCATATATAAATACATGTTAATATAATTAATTCTGGTTCTTAGTTACGGAATACGCTCAGTTCCTGCCTGGGTCTACGCTGATTAAAGGGAGCGAAACCAAGAGGACAGCCCTCTTTCTGTGCCGATTGTGTGAACGCGCACTAATGTGAAAGCTGGCATGAGGCGGATTCAGTGCAGGAACAGGCGCCACACTGGGTCTGCCACTTTGCTCTTTTCCAGGCTCAAACAGCAGAGACAACGGGCCGAAGAAACAAAGGCTGCGTCAGGTCTTCAGCGCCATAAAAGACTAAATATAAAAATCAGTAGTCACTAGTTATTCACTTATAATGTGGAGAGAGGTGCTCCTGCTGGTGTTGGTGTTCAGTTCCCCCACCAGTATTTGACATTTCATTTGTTCCTGCCTCTAATCACCCAGCTTCATTTGTTTTGATTTAAGGATTCCTGGGAGTCTCGTCCAGCCCAAATGGCGGCATAAACCGATGAGGGCGACTGAAAAGCTGTAGAGCGTGAATGAGAAAGGAGGCCAAATAGGGTGATTACAAGTGAAAGGTGGCTGCAGGGATGATGGACAGAGTGAGAAGCGGAGCGGTGGGGGTACAGCCACGGTAGCAAAGCAATATGCATTCAGGGATCCATGAATGCGTCCACCTCTACACAGCCACATGCTAATGACGCCCACCATTTAGGGCGTCAAACTCTCAGCTCCCTTCACTGTCCTCTTTCTTTCCCTCTCCACCCACACAGCTAATTGCTGTCTCCGACTTCCGTGGACAGAGAGGCTCATGGTCCAAGCTTAAGCCCATAATGTGCCACTCATGCCCGAGCGGTGACTCCCACAGCGAGGCACTCACAGAACCATTACACTTATGTCTGGTTAGAAACGCAATGTCCACTCGGAGTCTGTCCATTTTTCAATTCCGGTCACGCTAAAATATAAAAAACGGATTGATCTAGTTTTCTATAATTGGACTAATATGACGAAGGTCTGTGACATCTGTTGGAGTCTCTAAAGAGACATGGTCATGAGGCAAAAACATCCTCTGAGGACATGAGTCCTTAAAGTTAATCGAGGCAGGAAGTACAGTTCAGGAATAAATAGTATTAAACTTTTTACACTGCTCCATTAGTGACTATAAACTCAAATGTTACTTGACAGATTTCTGATGTTTGTCCACATTAAGTGAGGACATGGACTTGTGACTGTTTCATGTGTCATTGTCCTGCTGTTTCCCTTTTTCACTGGCACAGAGGACCCCCTACAACCAGCACTAGAAGAGGCGGCAGCCCCTCGCTGAGCTTAACAAGGTCTTCAATGAATGTGTGCGTGCACGTCCCACGGGTGAGGACGATCACAGGAAGGGTCACGGCTGGGGTCCGCGAAGGAAGAGGCCACACTCGCTTCACTTCGCATGAAGGAAGAACAGCAGGAGCTCTGCCGGCCACCTGCCTCCTCAGCGGTGGGCACGACCAGGCGCACAGCACCAGGGCTGTAAATGGGCGAATCATTCCTAATGGCCCCGTTAACATTTGCCACCATGCGTGTGATTGCATTCCTAGAAAAAAAAGAGCAGTATTTTATTGTATATATTATACTCTGGAGTTTCTTGTGATGGAACTTGAGATTTCCTGAGCTGTTTCAGGAAGTACAGGTGGTGGGACTTTTTGCATACAGTGTCTCTGTGGGGTGCCCACTTCAGGTCCTGGGAGATTGTGGAACCTGAATGAGTCCACAGTAGACACTGTGTCGTTGTGGATGGGGAGGGGGAGGAGGAGCAGACGGTTCTTACTAAAGTCCACCGTCATCTTCACAGTTAAAGGCAAAGCTGAAGTCCACGAACAGGATCCTGACACATAAGCCAGGGAGATCCAGGTGTTGCAGGATGTGGTGCAGGCCCAGGTTTACTGCATCATCCGTTGCCCTGTTTTTCCTGTAGGCGAACTGCAACTTCTTTAAGTCCGGCGCGAACCATGGCTTGTTGTACTGTAGTTGTTGCGTGTACAGTTTTCTGTCTGAACACACATGTCCTCATCAAAGCTAATGTAAGATGTCACAGTGTCAGCGAGCTCACGATAGTCTCTCGCTGCGGCTTCAAAAACCTCCCAGTCAGTGGAGTAAAAACAGCCCCAGTTCGGACTCCTCCGTCCACCTTTTCACCACCCTGACCACAGGTTTACAGGTTATGGATTTCTGCCTGTAGGTTGGGATGAGGTGAAGCAGACGGTGGTCAGAGAGGCTCAGTGCTGCACAGACAGAGCGTAGGCGTCCTTTAACACAGTGTAGCAGTGGTCCATTGTGTTCATGCCTCTGGTGGGACACTTCGCTGCTTGGATCTGGGGAGTTCCTGGCTCACTTTTGCTTTGTAAAAGTCACCCATGATGATGAGAAGGAGAGTCTGGATGTTTCCTCTCCACGTCCGTTATGTGGTCAGCCAGGTTCTGGAACGCTGTTGTTGCACAGGCCTGAGGTGGGATGGAAACCAACCAGAACGAACGAAGTTCCCGTGTTTTCCCAGAAAACTACTTGACGCGGTCAGAAGGAAGGTTCTCGCTCAGCCAGGTTTCAGTGAAGGACAGGGCAGCGGATCTTGTGCGTCCTTGTGTGTGTGTGTGTGTGTGTGTGTGCGCATAGGTAAATTAAAGTCGGACATTTTTGGAAGCAGAGGCAACATTTTCAGATTTATCAAGCCAAAAAACAACCACATTTTCCCCCACCCACTCAGTCATGTACTGTAGAAAAGACTAGCATCAGATTAGTAGTTAAGGCTTTACACCTTATGTGGCTCTCTGGTGGCCTCTAGAGGCCACTGAATAGTTCCAGTCAGATAAATCTGCTCATCACCTTGTGAGTGTGGGAGCATTTCCCTTCCTTCAGCCTACTCTCACTGCCCTGAGCCTGATACTATGATTAGCATTCCAGAGAGCTCAGTGAGGCAGAGCTGGATGAGTGGAGAGCTAATGCCTAAAATGTAAAAATAAGTATTTTATAAATTAGGTTACAGTTGAGGTCAAGAACACAATTGAAAAATGGTCAGAAAGTGGAAACCAAGTCAAACTCCACTATCTGCAAATTGCAGTTTTACACCCAAACACTTACAGTAAGTGGATGAACTTAAGCAACTGTTGCTATAAACGAACACTGACAAAAATTCACACATCATAGCTTTTATTTTAGAAATCAGGGTAGCACCGTTGATACTGTAAGACAGTATTCAAGTTTCAAAGGCATTTGAAGGGACACTTGTGATGTAGAAACCAGAACAGAGGGTAAAGTAGACCGAAATAGATGTACAGGTACTATTCAGCCTATAAGGCCCACCGCTCCTCCTAGCGCCGCGGCAACAGTGGGCACCGCTGCTCCTACCACTGCAGCAACTGTGGACACCAGCCCTGACACTTCTCCTCCCAGCGCCGCTAACGCTCCTCCGGCGACAGTGGGCACCGCCACGGCTCCTCCTCCTAGCTTCGCGGCGACAGTGGGCGCCAGCCCCGACGCTCCTCTGGCTACAGTGGGCACCGCCGCTCCTCCTAGCGCCGCGGCGACAGTGGGCGCCAGCCCCGACGCTCCTCCGGCTACGGTGGGCGGCGGCGTCGTTGCAGTCGCAGCCGTGGTGGGCGGCGGCGTCGTTGCCGTCGCAGCCGTGGTGGGCGGCGGCGTCGTTGCCGTCGCAGCCGTGGTGGGCGGCGGCGTCGTTGCCGTCGCAGCCGTGGTGGGCGGCGGCGCCGTTGCCGTCGCAGCCGTGGTGGTGGGCGGCGTCGCTAATCGGGATTAATGGAACAGCATTGGGATGGTTTAAATCGTATTTGTTGAACAGATTCCAGTTTGTTCATGTTAATGATGAATTCTCCACACGCACAAGGATTAGCTATGGAGTTCCACAGGGTTCTGTGCTGGGTCCAATTCTGTTTAGCCTATACATGTCTCCTCTAGCTGAGATTATTAGAAAGCATTCTATTAATTTTCACGCAGATGATACTCAGCTATATATGTCCTTGGAACCAAATGAAACAGATCAACTAGTCAAAATTCAGGGTTGTTTAAAAGGCATCAAATCCTGGATGTCCCAAGACTTCCTTCAACTAAACTCAGATAAAACCAAGATTCTTATTGTTGGGCCAAAAAATCTGAGAGAGACACTATTGAGTCAGATAGCCACCCTGGATGGCATAACATTAGCTTCAGATTCTACTGCGAGGAACCTTGGTGTCATCTTTGACCAGGATCTCTTTTACATCATACATTAAACAAATCTCCAGAACCGCCTACTTCCACCTTAGAAATATAGTTAAAATCAGAAGCATCCTCTCTCAGAGCGATGCAGAGAAACTGATCCATGCATTTGTTACCTCTAGGCTGGACTACTGTAACTCCTTACTCATAGGATGTCCTAACAGCTCCTTAAAAAGCCTACAGCTTATTCAAAATGCTGCAGCCAGAGTTCTGACAGGACTTAGAAAGAGAGATCACATTTCTCCTACATTAGCTTCTCTGCACTGGCTGCCTGTAAAATGTAGGATAGAATTTAAAATTCTCCTACTCACGTACAAAGTACTCAATGATAAAGCTCCTTCTTATCTTCAAGACCTCATAGTTCCTTATGCTCCCAGCAGAACACTTCGTTCTCAGAGCGCTGGGCTACTTGTGGTTCCTAGAGTGTTTAAATGTAGAACAGGGGGCAGAGCTTTTAGCTACCAAGCTCCTCTCCTCTGGAACCAGCTCCCTCTTCAGGTTCGAGAAGCTGACACACTCTCCACCTTTAAGATTAGGCTTAAAACCTTCCTTTTTGATAAAGCTTATAGTTAGAGATGGTTCAGGTCACTGGCAATTACTGTTAGTCACAGGAACCATCTCTTAGTTAAGCTGCAATAGACATTGACTGCTGGGGGACTTAATTTATACACTGAGCTCCTCTGTTTCCTTCTACCTCTTCTGTCCAATAACCTCCCATCATTGTTCTATGTTTAACTAACCTTGTCTCTTTCTCTCCAGTAGTTGTGCTTCTCTCCTCTCTCTCTCCCCCCCCACTCTCTCTCCCTCTCTGTCCTCACCTACAGGTATCATTGGACTCAAGATTTGGTGTCTGTGATGGGCAGCTGCGGATGCAACCATTCTGCCTGCATCCAGTCCCTGGTCCTACCATCCTGCCTGTGCTCTGTTGTTGCTTGTTGCTGTTGCTGTGTTTTTCTATCTCTCTATCCTCTCACCCCAACCGGTCGAGGCAGATGGCCGCCCACATCCAGTCTGGTTCTGCTGGAGGTTTCTTCCTCGTTAGAGAGGGAGTTTTTCCTCTCCACTGTTGCTGTCAAATTAAATGCTTGCTGTATGTGGGATTTGTTGGGTTTAGTTGTGTGAGGTTTTAAACCTTACTTTGTAAAGTGCCTTGAAATAACTTTGTTGTGATTTGGCGCTACATAAATAAAATTGAACTGAATTGAATTGAAATTGAATCTGCAAATTGCAGTTTTACACCCAAACACGTAAGTGGATGAACATAAGCAACTGTTGCTATAAACAAACACTGACAAGAATTCACACATAATAGCTTTTATTTTAGAAATCAGGGTAGCACCGTTGATACTGCAAGGCAGTATTCAAGTTTCAAAAAAATTTGTAGGGACACCTGTGATGTAGAAACCAGAACAGAGGGTAAAGTAGACCAAAATCCAACAGGCCCTCTGTAATGTACAGGTACTATTCAGCCTATAAGGCCAACCGCTCCTCCTACTGCTGCTCCTACCGCTCCTCCGACCGCCGCGGCAACAGTGGGCACCGCCGCTCCTACCACTGTAGCGACTGTGGACACCAGCCCTGACACTCCTCCTCCTACCGCCGCCAACGCTCCGCTGAGCGCCCCGGCGACAGTGGGCACCGCTCCTCCGAGCGCTCCTCCGACCACCGTGGCAACAGTGGGCACCACAGCGACAGTGGGCACCGCTCCTCCTAGCACCGCGGCAACTGTAGGCACCGCTCCTCCTAGCGCTCCTCCGACCGCCGCGGCAACAGTGGGGACCGCTCCTCCTAGCGCTCCTCCGACCGCCGCGGCAACAGTGGGGACCGCTCCTCCTAGCGCTCCTCCGACCGCCGCGGCAACAGTGGGCACCGCTCCTCCTAGCCCTCCTCCGACCGCCGCGGCAACTGTAGGCACCGCTCCTCCTAGCGCTCCTCCGACCGCCGCGGCAACAGTGGGCACCGCTCCTCCTAGCCCTCCTCCGACCGCCGCGACAACAGTGGGCACCGCTCCTCCGACTGCCGCGGCAACTGTAGGCACCGCTCCTCCGACTGCCGCGGCAACAGTGGGCACCGCTCCTCCGACCGCGGCGGCAACAGTGGGCACCGCTCCTCCTAGCCCTCCTCCGACCGCGGCGGCAACAGTGGGCACCGCTCCTCCTAGCCCTCCTCCGACCGCCGCGGCAACAGTGGGCACCGCTCCTCCGACCGCCGCGGCAACTGTAGGCACCGCTCCTCCGACCGCCGCGGCAACTGTAGGCACCGCTCCTCCGACCGCCGCGGCAACTGTAGGCACCGCTCCTCCGACCGCCGCGGCAACTGTAGGCACCGCTCCTCCGACCGCCGCGGCAACTGTAGGCACCGCTCCTCCGACCGCCGCGGCAACTGTAGGCACCGCTCCTCCGACCGCCGCGGCAACTGTAGGCACCGCTCCTCCGACCGCCGCGGCAACTGTAGGCACCGCTCCTCCGACCGCCGCGGCAACTGTAGGCACCGCTCCTCCGACCGCCGCGGCAACTGTAGGCACCGCTCCTCCGACCGCCGCGGCAACTGTAGGCACCGCTCCTCCGACCGCCGCGGCAACTGTAGGCACCGCTCCTCCGACCGCCGCGGCAACTGTAGGCACCGCTCCTCCGACCGCCGCGGCAACTGTAGGCACCGCTCCTCCGACCGCCGCGGCAACTGTAGGCACCGCTCCTCCGACCGCCGCGGCAACAGTGGGCACCGCTCCTCCGACCGCCGCGGCAACTGTAGGCACCGCTCCTCCTAGCGCTCCTCCGACCGCCGCGGCAACAGTGGGCACCGCTCCTCCTAGCGCTCCTCCGACCGCCGCGGCAACAGTGGGCACCGCTCCTCCTAGCCCTCCTCCGACCGCCGCGGCAACAGTGGGCACCGCTCCTCCTAGCCCTCCGCCGACCGCCGCGGCAACAGTGGGCACCGCTCCTCCTAGCCCTCCGCCGACCGCCGCGGCAACAGTGGGCACAACTCCTCCTAGCCCTCCTCCAACCGCCCCGGCAACAGTGGGCACCGCGGCAAAAGTGGGCACAACTCCTCCTAGCCCTCCTCCGACCGCCGCGGCAACAGTGGGCACAACTCCTCCTAGCCCTCCTCCGACCGCCGCGGCAACAGTGGGCACAACTCCTCCTAGCCCTCCTCCAACCGCCCCGGCAACAGTGGGCACAACTCCTCCTAGCCCTCCTCCAACCGCCCCGGCAACAGTGGGCACCGCTCCTCCTAGCACCGCGGCAACTGTAGGCACCGCTCCTCCTAGCGCTCCTCCGACCGCCGCGGCAACTGTAGGCACCGCTCCTCCGACCGCCGCGGCAACAGTAGGCACCGCTCCTCCTAGCGCTCCTCCGACCGCCGCGGCAACAGTGGGCACCGCTCCTCCTAGCCCTCCTCCGACCGCCGCGGCAACAGTGGGCACCGCTCCTCCTAGCGCTCCTCCGACCGCCGCGGCAACTGTAGGCACCGCTCCTCCTAGCCCTCCTCCGACCGCCGCGGCAACAGTGGGCACCGCTCCTCCTAGCGCTCCTCCGACCGCCGCGGCAACAGTGGGCACCGCTCCTCCTAGCCCTCCGCCGACCGCCGCGGCAACAGTGGGCACCGCTCCTCCTAGCCCTCCGCCGACCGCCGCGGCAACAGTGGGCACAACTCCTCCTAGCCCTCCTCCGACGGCCGCGGCAACAGTGGGCACCGCTCCTCCTAGCCCTCCTCCGACCGCCGCGGCAACAGTGGGCACCGCTCCTCCTAGCGCTCCTCCGACCGCCGCGGCAACAGTGGGCACAACTCCTCCTAGCCCTCCTCCAACCGCCCCGGCAACAGTGGGCACCGCTCCTCCTAGCACCGCGGCAACTGTAGGCACCACTCCTCCTAGCACTCCTCCGACCGCCGCGGCAACTGTAGGCACCGCTCCTCCGACCGCCGCGGCAACTGTAGGCACCGCTCCTCCTAGCCCTCCGCCGACCGCCGCGGCAACAGTGGGCACAACTCCTCCTAGCCCTCCTCCGACGGCCGCGGCAACAGTGGGCACCGCTCCTCCTAGCCCTCCTCCGACCGCCGCGGCAACAGTGGGCACAACTCCTCCTAGCCCTCCTCCGACCGCCGCGGCAACTGTGGGCACCGCTCCTCCTAGCGCTCCTCCGACCGCCGCGGCAACAGTGGGCACCGCTCCTCCTAGCCCTCCTCCGACCGCCGCGGCAACAGTGGGCACCGCTCCTCCTAGCGCTCCTCCGACCGCCGCGGCAACAGTGGGCACAACTCCTCCTAGCCCTCCTCCAACCGCCCCGGCAACAGTGGGCACCGCTCCTCCTAGCACCGCGGCAACTGTAGGCACCACTCCTCCTAGCACTCCTCCGACCGCCGCGGCAACTGTAGGCACCGCTCCTCCGACCGCCGCGGCAACAGTGGGCACCGCTCCTCCTAGCGCTCCTCCGACCGCCGCGGCAACAGTGGGCACCGCTCCTCCTAGCGCTCCTCCGACCGCCGCGGCAACAGTGGGCACCGCTCCTCCTAGCGCTCCTCCGACCGCCGCGGCAACAGTGGGCACCGCTCCTCCTAGCGCTCCTCCGACCGCCGCGGCAACAGTGGGCACCGCTCCTCCTAGCGCTCCTCCTAGCGCTCCTCCGACCGCCGCAGGTAAAGTGGGCACAACTCCTCCTAGCCCTCCTCCGACCGCCGCAGGTAAAGTGGGCACAACTCCTCCTAGCCCTCCTCCGACCGCCGCAGGTAAAGTGGGCACAGCTCCTCCTAGCCCTCCTCCGACCGCCGCAGGTAAAGTGGGCACAGCTCCTCCTAGCCCTCCTCCGACCGCCGCGGCAACAGTGGGCACCGCTCCTCCTAGCGCTCCTCCTAGCGCTCCTCCGACCGCCGCAGGTAAAGTGGGCACAACTCCTCCTAGCCCTCCTCCGACCGCCGCAGGTAAAGTGGGCACAACTCCTCCTAGCCCTCCTCCGACCGCCGCAGGTAAAGTGGGCACAGCTCCTCCTAGCGCTCCTCCGACCGCCGCGGCAACTGTAGGCACCGCTCCTCCGACCGCCGCGGCAACTGTAGGCACCGCTCCTCCGACCGCCGCGGCAACTGTAGGCACCGCTCCTCCGACCGCCGCGGCAACTGTTATGGCACCGCTCCTCCGACCGCCGCGGCAACTGTAGCACCGCTCCTCCGACCGCCTCGGCAACTGTAGGCACCGCTCCTCCGACCGGCGCGGGCAACTGTAGGCAACCGCTCCTCCGACCGCCGCGGCAACTGTAGGCACCGCTCCTCCGACCGCCGCGGCAACTGTAGGCACGCGTCCTCCGACCGCCGCGGCAACTGTAGGCACCGCTCCTCCGACCGCCGCGGCAACTGTAGGCACCGCTCCTCCGACCGCCGCGGCAACTGTAGGCACCGCTCCTCCGACCGCCGCGGCAACTGTAGGCACCGCTCCTCCGACCGCCGCGGCAACTGTAGGCACCGCTCCTCCGACCGCCGCGGCAACAGTGGTGGTGGGCGTCGTCGTCGTCGCCGCCGTCGTAGTGGTGGTGGTGGTGGGCGTCGTCGTCGTCGTCGTAGTGGTGGTGGTGGGCGTCGTCGTCGCCGCCGCCGTCGTAGTGGTGGTGGTGGGCGTCGTCGTCGCCGCCGTCGTCGTAGTGGTGGTGGTGGGCGTCGTCGTCGTTGCGGTGGTGGGCGTCGTCGTCGTTGCGGTGGTGGGCGTCGTCGTCGTTGCGGTGGTGGGCGTCGTCGTCGTTGCGGTGGTGGGCGTCGTCGTCGTTGCGGTGGTGGGCGTCGTCGTCGTTGCGGTGGTGGGCGTCGTCGTCGTTGCCGTCGTAGTGGTGGTGGTGGGCGTCGTCGTCGTTGCCGTCGTAGTGGTGGTGGTGGGCGTCGTCGTCGTTGCCGTCGTAGTGGTGGTGGTGGGCGTCGTCGTCGCTGCCGTCGTAGTGGTGGTGGTGGGCGTCGTCGTCGCTGCCGTCGTAGTGGTGGTGGTGGGCGTCGTCGTCGCTGCCGTCGTAGTGGTGGTGGTGGGCGTCGTCGTCGCTGCCGTCGTAGTGGTGGTGGTGGTGGTGGGCGTCGTCGTTGTTGTTGTTGTCGCCGTAGTGGTGGTGGTGGTGGTGGGCGTCGTCGTTGTTGTTGTTGTCGCCGTAGTGGTGGTGGTGGTGGTGGTGGGCGTCGTCGTCGCTGCCGTCGTAGTGGTGGTGGTGGTGGTGGGCGTCGTCGTTGTTGTCGCTGTGGTGGTGGGCGTCGTCGTAGTGGTGGGCGTCGTCGTCGCAGATGTGGGAGATGTCTGTACAGTTAGATCTTGTCCACTATATGGCTTTTGGGGAATTTCTTCGAAGTTCCAGAGTTCATAAAAAGGCTTATAGTCTTCCTCAACAATTTCAGTTTTTGAACTAGTGAGTGTTTGGGGAATTTCTGGATGTTGCCACATCTCATAAAACCCGTCATAATTACCAGTATAGAGTTCAACTGCTGGTGAATCTTGCATTTCCAGGGGAACATAATCAAAGCCCCACTGGTCAAAAGTATCCAGGTCCCCTGAAGCTCTCTTGCTACGATGACTCACAAGTTGTGCCTCTGAACAAGTTACGAGTACAACGCACGGTTTTCCTGATTGGTCGGAATAAATAAGTTCAAAACCGGAACCCTGTAAATATTGATAGTTTAGATTTCATCCCACCAATGAAAAAAAAATAATAATAATGATAATGATAATAGTTGATAGATAAAGTCTTTGACTTACAGCAACTTGCAACTTTGATACTGCAACAAATAAAGCACTGGGAGTCTTCCATTGTTGCACAGAGTAGCCGATATTAGTAAAATAATCTGCAGATTAAATTTCCCAGATTTACTTTGTGTACAGATTAAACAATAAGGCACCATAATCATTGTTCAAAGGCAACAAGTGTGATTATGGGCAGACAAAAGAATCAAACCGTTTACTTTAAGAATGATCAGATAGAGCAAGTTAACAACATGTTTCACTGAAATGTTAAAATCTTTGTAACTTTAGATATAATAGGTCTTTAGCCACTTCAGTGTTAAATTGTTGCACTGCAGGTCCCTGCACATCTGTGCAGGCGGTTCAGTATTTATCACTTCTTACCAAGTGCTTTAATCTTCATAAGTGCCATCCCATTATGGAGTTTCACAGTGACTTCTGTTTTACAAGTGACCAAAGCTGATCCTCCAGGCTGCAACCTGACTGGATTCTCACAGACGGCTGTGCCCACCTTGTTCTCTTGCAGCAGATTGTCATGATAATGCAGTTTCACTGAATGGAAACTGATTCCGGCTGCGGTCTGAAGATTTAGAACAAAAAACAGGAGACATGGTTTGGCGCAAAATATGTTGTTTTAACTATTCAAGTATCCAAAGCAGATATTACTAAGAAACTACTAGCATTTGATTCTGAGATAGAAAATAATGAACTTGTCCCACATTAGTGCCAAATGTTGCTTGATGTTTAGATGAATTAAAAGGCTAAAGACCTTAACAGACCTCAAACACCATGAAGACAACAATGGAGGTTATAAAAATAAATAAATAAAATAAAAACCTACAACCCCCGCCTCTCCTCATTCATAAGAAAACCATTAACCCATTACAGAAGCCGGTCATTCAAGCAAGAGATTTTACCGGCATCTCCTTGTGGCAGCCTGTGTAGGGAAGCTTCACAATCAACCACCGCTGATAAACGTTAAAGGACACGTGACATCTTTTAGGCAGCGGCAACACCCGCCCTCCATCTGGGGAAAGATGAACATGGGCAACATTATCCAAACAAAAGCAGACGCTTCATCTTCAAATGTAGACTTCTACCTTCCACATGCAGATTTGAGTATCTGATAAGGGAAACGCGCAGGAAAAGTGCGTCATTGCTGCAACGATACAGTGGTTGGTTGAAATCTGTCTCCCCTGGACCTGCTCAAAGAGAAAACAAAGATCTTATGACAGAAATATTAAGATGCATAGATACACAAAAGTTACCAGTTTATACAACAAAAAACAACTGACAATTAACCAATCTTAACCAATCACAACAGTAATGTCCAGGAGAGACTGTTGGAGAAAGTTAGTAAAATTAAGTGCTGTACATAGTGTCTTTATGCGCAACAAACTGGGACCCAGAAAAATCAAAACACCCAAGTCCCGACCTTCAGAATCATTTTAAGAGAAGGTGAACTAGGCGGTTAGCAGTGGGCATGACTGAACCTGGGCCTCCACATTTAGGTCAGTCAAGCATAACTTGGATTTAGATAGAAAGTGACATGTAGCAAACCCTGGATAACAACTGGAGAAACAATTAAAATCGCAGGTTTAAGAATTTGACCCAACAAGGTGCACAAACAGCATATGTATATCTTGTACAGGTCACAAAATAACCCTAACCGAGCAACAGGCCCAATTAAAAAATTAAAACGGCCGCGTGCGATTAAGAAATAATGTCGCAGCTTTGGGATTTCTTTCTGCAGCACTGTTCAATCATTTGAAAAGGAATAGCTTTTGTTACCTTGTAGAAACGTCCACACCGGCGCTGAGAAACTCTCCTCCTTCCAGTCGAACACTGGCGGTTCCTTCTCGCTCTTTCCGTCATTAAACTCGTCCTCAGCGGCCAAACGTCCACGAGCGGACTCGCGGCCTTCGGCGTTTCTCAGCAGGACTAAGATCACAACGATCCAAATCCATGTCGTGGTCGCGGACGCCATGGTCCGCTCGGATCCCATCTGCCGCAAGACGAGACTAACAACTAACAGGAAAACGAGAACAGCACTCGTCCCACTCAATTTAAATCAGTCCAACGGACCCAAAATAGCGCCAGGTGCGTTATCGTGTGGCCAAGACGTCAGGTGACGCTGGGTTATTACGTGATTGTTTGTGAACGTCTTAATATAAATGCACTAGAAGTGAAGGAGAGAAATAAAATGAATGGCAATACCCTTTAATACGTTGACTGATACAATAAATAAAGTTCGCTGAGAATTAAGCTCTACTTTCAGTTCATTCTAATCAATCTATCATATGTGACACTGTATAAAAAAAACTCAAGAGCATGAAAATAAAAAAAAATCTTTAATAAAATACTAGACCGGTTACAGCCGCGTGGTGAACAGTGTCAAAGCAATCTACATGTACCACCCATCTGGTTGACCAATGGTAAAAATGGACAGATGAAGCTTGTACAATAAAATAGTCCCCTGAAGTAGATCATGAAGTTTCACGATTTTAATTATCACATCCTATTGCAGAGGATGAGTTGTGTTTTGTTCATTATTTGTATTATAATTTGAAATGCGATAGTGAAACTAGAAAAAGTTAATTATTCTGGCAGGATGCCTGAGACCACACCCGTTAGTCTGATTCACGCTGACGTTTATTTGTAGCAACATTAAATACAAAGGATTGTTGTCTGTAAGACACTAGACTGAAAGTGACTTGTTAAAGCTCTTTTCTAGGAATAAATTTAAAATAAGTGCATACACTCTAAGCACTTTTATAAGGTACACTAGTACAACCTAACAAATGCTCCCTATTTATTTTAGACTGTTGCCCAAGACATTAGCACCACCTTGTGTTAAAATTCATGTGATGTTGTGTGATGTCACATTCCCATTCAAATTAACAGTGCCAGTTAACCCAGGAATGATCAGTTTATCACAGTTTTATTAGTCCCATATTTTCCATTCTCAATTTAAGAAAATTAGAAATCACATTGACTGTAGTACACAGCACTAATGTAATTTTCCACTTTGATACCACAACACCCTTTGACTTTTGTGTTATATAAATAAATTATATGTACTATTATCATTTCATCTTAATTGGCCACACTATCAATATTTTTTTTTTCACAGCAACATTTGATTTCTGCTGCCTTTACAGTTTTGCCAGCAGACGGCGTTGCCTCTTTCATAAAAGCGGATTAACAACTAAACCAAAAAATACAAGCATAATGATTTAAATAATTGTTTTCGTTGAACTAGAACCAGAAAAACAGCATAATAAACATGTAATCAACATACATGCAATTACCCTGTTTAAATGTTTTTAAGATTCAAGATTCAAAAAACTTTATTAATCCCAAAGAGGAATTGTTTTGTACACTCATGATTGTTTTTACATAGTATAGAAGGGAGAACTGAAAATAGAAAACATATTGTCAGGACAGACAGACAAAGTAATATATGTATAAATATGATACAATTGATCAAAACATTCTATTACAGACACTAGAACATAGAATCGGGATAAAAGGAACAGCATTGGAATGGTTTAAATCCTATTTGTTGAACAGATTCCAGTTTGTTCATGAGAGAGACACTATTGAGTCAGATAGCCACCCTGGATAGCAACATTAGCTTCAGATTCTACTGTGAGGAACCTTGGTGTCATCTTAGACCAGGATCTCTCTTTTATATCATACATTAAACAAATCTCCAGAACCGCCAACTCTCATCTTAGAAATATAGCTAAAATCAGAAGCATCCTCTCTCAGAGCGATGCAGAACACTTCGTTCTCAGAGCGCTGGGCTACTTGTGGTTCCTAGAGTCTTTAAGTGTAGAACGGGAGGCAGAGCTTTTAGCTACCAAGCTCCTCTCCTCTGGAACAAGCTACCTCTTTAGGTTTGAGAAGCTGACACACTCGCCACATTTAAGATTAGGCTTAAAACCTTCCTTTTTGATAAAGCTTATAGTTAGAGATGGTTCAGGTCACTGGCAATGATTGTTAGTCACAGGAACCATCTCTTAGTTAAGCTGCAATAGACATAGACTGATGGGGGACTTCATTTATACACTGAGCTCCACTGTTTCCTTCTTCCTCTTCTGTCCAATAACCTCCCATCATTGTTCTATGTTTAACTAACCTTGTCTCTTTCTCTCCAGTAGTTGTGCTTCTCTCTCTCTCTCTCTGTCCTCACCTACAGGTATCATAGGACTCAAAGTTTGGTGTCTGTGATGGGCAGCTGCGGATGCAACCATCCTGCCTGCATCCAGTCCCTGGTCCTACCATCCTGCCTGTGCTCTGTTGTTGCTTGTTGCTGTTGCTGTGCTTTTCTCTCTCTCTATCCTCTCACCCCAACCGGTCGAGGCAGATGGCCGCCCACATCCAGTCTGGTTCTGCTGGAGGTTTCTTCCGCGTTAGAGAGGGAGTTTTTCCTCTCCACTGTTGCTGTCAAATTAAATGCTTGCTGTATGTGGGATTTGTTGGGTTTAGTTGTGTGAGGTTTTAAACCTTACTTTTTAAAGTGCCTTGAAATAACTTTGTTGTGATTTAGCGCTATATAAATAAAATTGAATTGAATTGAATCTTATGCGGCGCTCTGGTGCCCTCTTCAGGCAGGCTCCTACTGGTGCAGGCAACTGAATGATTCCTATCAGATAAATCTGCTCACCTCTTTGTGAGTGTGGGAGCATTTCCCTTCCTTCTGCCTACTCTACTCATCACTGTCCTGAGCCTGATCCTCTGATCAGCATTCCAGGAGCGCTCAGTGAGGCAGAGCTGGATGAGTGGAGAACAGGGGCCTGCGCTAATGCCTGGCTCAAGTTGCGCTTTCTCACTGCGCCAGAAACTTGAACCAATGCAGCGTGGTCGCAGGTTATTGTTTAAGAACAGGGCAGAGACTTTAAAAAAAAGTCACTCTAAATAAGGGTGGACAGCCCTCATGTCCTCTGGTTTGTCAGGTTCAAATTTTTTAAATGACAAAGCCCAGCCGACTAAAGTTGCTTGAGACACCAGGGGACCATATGTGCCTGTGGAGGTTGCTGTGGTCACAAATCCCTACATTTGTCCAGACAAATTGTCCAATCCCCAGGTCTCATTTGTGTGGCTCTGCTAGAGAGGCTTTAAGGGCCAGGAATCCTCCTTCCAAACAGCAGCGCTCCTGAGAATAAAACACCTGGTCACAAAACTTTTAATCCATGGATAAATAAATTAATTCAAACCACTGACTAATCCAATAGCAGTCATGCATTACATAATAGGCTTGAAACCCAAAAGAAATCTGACAACAAATCACTGACCTAATCATTCAAGACCAAGGAAACCAAGTCAAACTTCACTATCTGGTTGGTTGTCTTCACCATTGGCTGACTGACGGTAAGCGTATCGCGTCACTTCCGGTTACTGAGGTTTGCTGCCGCTGTGTGTGTACAGCGTTACTCTCCGCTCTTTTCTAAATATTATCGTTTTATATGTGATAGCGACTGCTAAAAGTTGCAAAACAAGCTTGTAACACTCAAACATCTTTTCCTTTCATTAAACGTCCTGCTAATTTACACTGTTATTTAAGTGTTTTCTCCGCTAGCGTAGCTCCTAGCTTACTTTCCTGCTATGGCTTCCCCCTTTTCCTCTCCCTCTCGCTCTGTTCGGTGCTCGGTGTGTCTTATGTTTAGCTTATCCTCTGCCTCCTGTAGTGATGGTAATGGGATCTGTAATAGGTGTACGCTAGTTGCAGGGTTGGAGGCGAGGTTGTTAGACTTAGAGTCTCGGCTTCGCACTTTAGAAAACAGGCCAGCTAGCCAGGTCCCTTTAGCCAGTGCGGAGCCTCCTAGCTTAGCTGCTACCAGTCCCCCGGCAGGTCCCAGGCAGCTGGGCAACGACTGGGTCACGGCTCGTAAGAAACGTAGCTTTAGGCAGGCACCCACGGTGCACCACCAACCGCTTCACGTTTCAAACAGATTTTCCCCACTCAGCGACACACCCGCTGAAAAACCCACTCTGATCATTGGTGACTCCATAGTCCGAAACGTGAAGTTAGAGAATCCAGCGGTCATAGTTAAGTGTTTGCCTGGGGCCAGAGCGGGCGACATTGAGTCTTATCTTAAGCTCCTGTCTAAGGATAAGCGTAAGTACGCTAAGATCGTAATACACGCAGGAGCTAATGACGCCCGGTTACGCCAATCGGAAGTCACTAAAACTAACATTGAGTCGGTGTGTTCGTTCGCCAAAACAATGTCGGACTCCGTAGTTTTCTCTGGACCCCTCCCCAATGTGACCAGCGATGACATGTATAGCCGGCTGTCATCGCTCCACCGCTGGTTGTCTAGGTGGTGTCCTGCCAACGATGTGGGCTTTGTGGCTAATTGGAGCACTTTTTGGGGAAAACCTGGGCTGATTAGAAGAGACGGCGTCCATCCCACGTTGAACGGAGCCTCTCTGCTCTCTAGTAACATGGCCATGTTGCTTAGTCTCCCCACTCCGTGACAACTCAGAGTGGAGCCCAGGACGCAGAGTCGCAGTCTTACACGCCTCTCTGCACGTTCTCTACAGCCGCCACCCACTCTTAGTCTTAGTTATCGCATAGAGACTGTGTCTGCTTCTCGACCACCTAAACTATACAAGTCACACACGAATTAAAGAGGAGTGACTTACCAGAATTTAATAAACATCAAAACAGCTCTTCTTACGGAACAAAGTAACAGTAAGCTAATAAAGTGTGGTTTATTAAATATCAGATCTCTCTCATCTAAATCCTTTTTAATAAATGACTTGATAAGTGACCATCACATAGATCTGTTCTGTCTCACTGAAACCTGGCTGCAGCAGGATGAATATGTTACTTTAAATGAGTCGACTCCAATGAGTCACATGAACTATCATGTTCCAAGAAGTACAGGTAGAGGTGGAGGAGTAGCAGCAATTAATAAATCAGATTTATTAATTACTCCTAAACCTAAACATAGTTCTAACTCATGTGAGAGCCTCACTCTGAGCCTTTCTCACCCAGACTCTAAAACTCAGAAGCCAGTTGTGTTTTGTATTTTTACCGTCCTCCTGCTCCATATCGAGTTCTTAACTGAATTCTCTGAATTCTTATCTGACTTAGTTCTTAGCACAGATAAAGTCATTGTAGTGGGAGACTTTACCATTCATGTAGATGTTGACAGCAACTGTCTCAGCACTGCTTTTAACTCCTTAATAGACACTATTGGTTTTACACAGCAGGTAAATGAACCCACTCATCGTTTTAACCACACCCTAGATCTTGTCCTGACATATGGGGTTGAAATTGATAATTTAATAGTTCTTCCCCAAAACCCTCTGTTATCTGACCATTTCTTATTAACTTTTGAATTTAGCACAACTGACCCTATAACAGCTGGAAAGAAATGTTACTATAGCAGATGTTTATCTGACAACGCTGTTGCCAGATTCAAGCAGATGATTCCATCATCTTTTGCCTCAATGTCTTGTAGATACACAGAGAACAGTCACCTTAATCCTTATGAACAGGTTGACTGTCTTATAGATGATGCTGCAGCTTCTCTACGTACAATGTTAGACACAGTGGCTCCTCTGAAGAAGAAGACAGTGAATCAGAGGAGGTTAGCTCCGTGGTATAACTCAGAGATCCGCAGCCTAAAGCAAAGGACTAGACAACTAGAAAGACAGTGGCGTTCCAACAAAATAAATGTAAACTGCATTGCATGGAAGGACAGTCTAATGAAATATAAAAAAGCACTTTGTGCTGCTAGAAAAACATATTATTCCTCCCCAGGTTTCTTTTCAGCACTGTAGCCAGGCTGACAAAGAGTCATAGCTGTATTGAGTCTACTATCCCCTTAAATCTCAGCAGCAATGACTTTATGAACTACTTTACTAATAAAATTATCATCATTAGAAAAAACATTCAGCAGCGACTTCTTCCAAATGACAGAAAGCACTGTCTAGATCCATCAACTTTAAATTTATTAAATCCTCTGTCTTACCTAGACAGCTTCTCCCCCATAACTCATATGGAGTTAACCTCAATAATTAACTCTTCCAAGTCGTCCACTTGTCTTTTAGATCCAATCCCAACCAGATTACTCAAAGATGTTCTACCTTTAATCAGCTCATCCATATTAAATCAAATCAACCAATCTTTACATTTAGGCTATGTACCACAGGCTTTTAAGGTGGCTGTGATCAAACCTCTATTGAAAAAACCAACCCTTGACCCTGGACAACTAGCCAACTATAGGCCCATTTCAAATTTACCCTTTATTTCCAAGATTCTGGAAAAAATTGTGGCTAAACAATTATCTGACCACCTGAGTGGGAATAACCTGTACGAAGATTTTCAGTCAGGATTTAGAAAACATCATAGCACAGAAACAGCTCTGGTTAGAGTCACTAATGATCTTCTATTAGCTTCGGACAATGGTCTAGTTTCTGTCCTTGTCCTGTTAGATCTTAGTGCTGCATTTGATACAATTGATCATAACATTCTATTACAGACACTAGAACATATAATCGGGATTAATGGAACAGCATTGGGATGGTTTAAATCGTATTTGTTGAACAGATTCCAGTTTGTTCATGTTAATGATGAATTCTCCACACGCACAAGGATTAGCTATGGAGTTCCACAGGGTTCTGTGCTGGGTCCAATTCTGTTTAGCCTATACATGTCTCCTCTAGCTGAGATTATTAGAAAGCATTCTATTAATTTTCACGCAGATGATACTCAGCTATATATGTCCTTGGAACCAAATGAAACAGATCAACTAGTCAAAATTCAGGGTTGTTTAAAAGGCATCAAATCCTGGATGTCCCAAGACTTCCTTCAACTAAACTCAGATAAAACCAAGATTCTTATTGTTGGGCCAAAAAATCTGAGAGAGACACTATTGAGTCAGATAGCCACCCTGGATGGCATAACATTAGCTTCAGATTCTACTGCGAGGAACCTTGGTGTCATCTTTGACCAGGATCTCTTTTACATCATACATTAAACAAATCTCCAGAACCGCCTACTTCCACCTTAGAAATATAGTTAAAATCAGAAGCATCCTCTCTCAGAGCGATGCAGAGAAACTGATCCATGCATTTGTTACCTCTAGGCTGGACTACTGTAACTCCTTACTCATAGGATGTCCTAACAGCTCCTTAAAAAGCCTACAGCTTATTCAAAATGCTGCAGCCAGAGTTCTGACAGGACTTAGAAAGAGAGATCACATTTCTCCTACATTAGCTTCTCTGCACTGGCTGCCTGTAAAATGTAGGATAGAATTTAAAATTCTCCTACTCACGTACAAAGTACTCAATGATAAAGCTCCTTCTTATCTTCAAGACCTCATAGTTCCTTATGCTCCCAGCAGAACACTTCGTTCTCAGAGCGCTGGGCTACTTGTGGTTCCTAGAGTGTTTAAATGTAGAACAGGGGGCAGAGCTTTTAGCTACCAAGCTCCTCTCCTCTGGAACCAGCTCCCTCTTCAGGTTCGAGAAGCTGACACACTCTCCACCTTTAAGATTAGGCTTAAAACCTTCCTTTTTGATAAAGCTTATAGTTAGAGATGGTTCAGGTCACTGGCAATTACTGTTAGTCACAGGAACCATCTCTTAGTTAAGCTGCAATAGACATAGACTGCTGGGGGACTTAATTTATACACTGAGCTCCTCTGTTTCCTTCTACCTCTTCTGTCCAATAACCTCCCATCATTGTTCTATGTTTAACTAACCTTGTCTCTTTCTCTCCAGTAGTTGTGCTTCTCTCCTCTCTCTCTCCCCCCCACTCTCTCTCCCTCTCTGTCCTCACCTACAGGTATCATAGGACTCAAGATTTGGTGTCTGTGATGGGCAGCTGCGGATGCAACAATCCTGCCTGCATCCAGTCCCTGGTCCTACCATCCTGCCTGTGCTCTGTTGTTGCTTGTTGCTGTTGCTGTGTTTTTCTATCTCTCTATCCTCTCACCTCAACCGGTCGAGGCAGATGGCCGCCCACATCCAGTCTGGTTCTGCTGGAGGTTTCTTCCTCGTTAGAGAGGGAGTTTTTCCTCTCCACTGTTGCTGTCAAATTAAATGCTTGCTGTATGTGGGATTTGTTGGGTTTAGTTGTGTGAGGTTTTAAACCTTACTTTGTAAAGTGCCTTGAAATAACTTTGTTGTGATTTGGCGCTACATAAATAAAATTGAACTGAATTGAATTGAAATTGAATCTGCAAATTGCAGTTTTACACCCAAACACGTAAGTGGATGAACATAAGCAACTGTTGCTATAAACAAACACTGACAAGAATTCACACATCATAGCTTTTATTTTAGAAATCAGGGTAGCTCCGTTGATACTGCAAGGCAGTATTCAAGTTTCAAAGAAATTTGTAGGGACACCTGTGATGTAGAAACCAGAACAGAGGGTAAAGTAGACCAAAATCCAACAGGCCCTCTGTAATGTACAGGTACTATTCAGCCTATAAGGCCAACCGCTCCTCCTACTGCTGCTCCTACCGCTCCTCCGACCGCCGCGGCAACAGTGGGCACCGCCGCTCTTACCACTGTAGCGACTGTGGACACCAGCCCTGACACTCCTCCTCCTACCGCCGCCAACGCTCCTCCGAGCGCCGAGGCGACAGTGGGCACCACAGCGACAGTGGGCACCGCTCCTCCTAGCACCGCGGCAACTGTAGGCACCGCTCCTCCTAGCGCTCCTCCGACCGCCGCGGCAACAGTGGGGACCGCTCCTCCTAGCGCTCCTCCGACCGCCGCGGCAACAGTGGGCACCGCTGCTCCTGCCGCTCCGCCGAGCGCCCCGGCGACAGTGGGCACCACAGCGACAGTGGGCACCGCTCCTCCTAGCACCGCGGCAACTGTAGGCACCGCTCCTCCTAGCGCTCCTCCGACCGCCGCGGCAACAGTGGGGACCGCTCCTCCTAGCCCTCCTCCGACCGCCGCGACAACAGTGGGCACCGCTCCTCCTAGCCCTCCTCCGACCGCCGCGGCAACTGTAGGCACCGCTCCTCCGACTGCCGCGGCAACTGTAGGCACCGCTCCTCCGACTGCCGCGGCAACTGTAGGCACCGCTCCTCCGACTGCCGCGGCAACTGTAGGCACCGCTCCTCCGACTGCCGCGGCAACTGTAGGCACCGCTCCTCCGACTGCCGCGGCAACTGTAGGCACCGCTCCTCCGACTGCCGCGGCAACTGTAGGCACCGCTCCTCCGACTGCCGCGGCAACTGTAGGCACCGCTCCTCCGACTGCCGCGGCAACTGTAGGCACCGCTCCTCCGACTGCCGCGGCAACTGTAGGCACCGCTCCTCCGACTGCCGCGGCAACTGTAGGCACCGCTCCTCCTAGCCCTCCTCCGACCGCCGCGGCAACAGTGGGCACAACTCCTCCTAGCCCTCCTCCAACCGCCCCGGCAACAGTGGGCACAACTCCTCCTAGCCCTCCTCCAACCGCCCCGGCAACAGTGGGCACAACTCCTCCTAGCCCTCCTCCAACCGCCCCGGCAACAGTGGGCACCGCTCCTCCTAGCACCGCGGCAACTGTAGGCACCGCTCCTCCTAGCGCTCCTCCGACCGCCGCGGCAACTGTAGGCACCGCTCCTCCGACCGCCGCGGCAACAGTGGGCACCGCTCCTCCTAGCGCTCCTCCGACCGCCGCGGCAACAGTGGGCACCGCTCCTCCTAGCCCTCCTCCGACCGCCGCGGCAACAGTGGGCACCGCTCCTCCTAGCGCTCCTCCGACCGCCGCGGCAACTGTAGGCACCGCTCCTCCTAGCCCTCCTCCGACGGCCGCGGCAACAGTGGGCACCGCTCCTCCTAGCCCTCCTCCGACCACCGCGGCAACAGTGGGCACCGCTCCTCCTAGCACCGCGGCAACTGTAGGCACCGCTCCTCCTAGCGCTCCTCCGACCGCCGCGGCAACAGTGGGCACCGCTCCTCCTAGCCCTCCGCCGACCGCTGCGGCAACAGTGGGCACCGCTCCTCCTAGCCCTCCTCCAACCGCCGCGGCAACAGTGGGCACAACTCCTCCTAGCCCTCCTCCAACCGCCGCGGCAACAGTGGGCACAACTCCTCCTAGCCCTCCTCCAACCGCCCCGGCAACAGTGGGCACCGCGGCAAAAGTGGGCACAACTCCTCCTAGCCCTCCTCCGACCGCCGCGGCAACAGTGGGCACAACTCCTCCTAGCCCTCCTCCGACCGCCGCGGCAACAGTGGGCACAGCTCCTCCTAGCCCTCCTCCAACCGCCCCGGCAACAGTGGGCACAACTCCTCCTAGCCCTCCTCCAACCGCCCCGGCAACAGTGGGCACCGCTCCTCCTAGCAATGCGGCAACTGTAGGCACCGCTCCTCCTAGCGCTCCTCCGACCGCCGCGGCAACTGTAGGCACCGCTCCTCCGACCGCCGCGGCAACAGTGGGCACCGCTCCTCCTAGCCCTCCTCCGACCGCCGCGGCAA
Source organism: Betta splendens (assembly GCF_900634795.4). NCBI lineage: Eukaryota > Metazoa > Chordata > Actinopteri > Anabantiformes > Osphronemidae > Betta > Betta splendens. The sequence goes on along the minus strand of NC_040899.1, from coordinate 4,406,947 downwards.
CAGTGGGCACCGCTCCTCCTAGCGCTCCTCCGACCGCCGCGGCAACTGTAGGCACCGCTCCTCCTAGCCCTCCTCCGACGGCCGCGGCAACAGTGGGCACCGCTCCTCCTAGCCCTCCTCCGACCGCCGCGGCAACAGTGGGCACAACTCCTCCTAGCCCTCCTCCGACCGCCGCGGCAACTGTGGGCACCGCTCCTCCTAGCGCTCCTCCGATCGCCGCGGCAACAGTGGGCACCGCTCCTCCTAGCCCTCCTCCGACCGCCGCGGCAACAGTGGGCACCGCTCCTCCTAGCGCTCCTCCGACCGCCGCGGCAACAGTGGGCACCGCTCCTCCTAGCACTGCGGCAACTGTAGGCACCACTCCTCCTAGCCCTCCTCCGACCGCCGCGGCAACAGTGGGCACCGCTCCTCCTAGCGCTCCTCCGACCGCCGCGGCAACAGTGGGCACCGCTCCTCCTAGCACCGCGGCAACTGTAGGCACCACTCCTCCTAGCCCTCCTCCGACCGCCGCGGCAACAGTGGGCACAACTCCTCCTAGCCCTCCTCCGACCGCCGCGGCAACAGTGGGCACCGCTCCTCCTAGCCCTCCGACCGCCGCGACAACAGTGGGCACCGCTCCTCCTAGCGCTCCTCCGACCGCCGCGGCAACAGTGGGCACAACTCCTCCTAGCCCTCCTCCGACCGCCGCGGCAACAGTGGGCACAACTCCTCCTAGCCCTCCTCCGACCGCCGCGGCAACAGTGGGCACAGCTCCTCCTAGCCCTCCTCCGACCGCCGCAACAACAGTGGGCACCGCTCCTCCTAGCGCTCCTCCGACCGCCGCGGCAACAGTGGGCACCGCTCCTCCTAGCCCTCCTCCGACCGCCGCGGCAACAGTGGGCACCGCTCCTCCTAGCCCTCCTCCGACCGCCGCGGCAACAGTGGGCACCGCTCCTCCTAGCGCTCCTCCGACCGCCGCGGCAACTGTAGGCACCGCTCCTCCGACCGCCGCGGCAACAGTGGGCACCGCTGCTCCTAGCGCTCCTCCGACCGCTCCTCCGACCGCCGCAGGTAAAGTGGGCACAACTCCTCCTAGCCCTCCTCCGACCGCCGCGGCAACAGTGAGCACCGCTCCTCCTAGCGCTCCTCCGACCGCCGCGGCAACAGTGGGCACAACTCCTCCTAGCCCTCCTCCGACCGCCGCGGCAACAGTGGGCACCGCTCCTCCTAGCGCTCCTCCGACCGCCGCGGCAACAGTGGGCACAACTCCTCCTAGCGCTCCTCCGACCGCCGCGGCAACAGTGGGCACCGCTCCTCCTAGCGCTCCTCCGACCGCCGCGGCAACCGTGGGCACCGCTCCTCCTGCCGCCGCGGCGACAGTAGTGGTGGTGGTGGGCGTCGTCGCCGCCGCCGTCGTAGTGGTGGTGGTGGTGGGCGTCGTCGTCGCCGCCGCCGTCGTAGTGGTGGTGGGCGTCGTCGTCGCCGCCGCCGTCGTAGTGGTGGTGGGCGTCGTCGTCGCCGCCGCCGTCGTAGTGGTGGTGGGCGTCGTCGTCGCCGCCGCCGTCGTGGTGGTGGTGGGCGTCGTCGTCGCCGCCGCCGTCGTAGTGGTGGTGGGCGTCGTCGTCGCCGCCGCCGTCGTAGTGGTGGTGGGCGTCGTCGTCGCCGCCGCCGTCGTAGTGGTGGTGGGCGTCGTCGTCGCGCCGCCGTCGTAGTGGTGGTGGGCGTCGTCGTCGCCGCCGCCGTCGTAGTGGTGGTGGGCGTCGTCGTCGCCGCCGTCGTAGTGGTGGTGGGCGTCGTCGTCGCCGCCGTCGTAGTGGTGGTGGGCGTCGTCGTCGCCGCCGTCGTAGTGGTGGTGGGCGTCGTCGTCGCCGCCGTCGTAGTGGTGGTGGGCGTCGTCGTCGCCACCGTCGTAGTGGTGGTGGTGGTGGGCGTCGTCGTCGCCACCGTCGTAGTGGTGGTGGTGGTGGGCGTCGTCGTCGCCGCCGTCGTAGTGGTGGTGGTGGTGGGCGTCGTCGTCGCCGCCGTCGTAGTGGTGGTGGTGGTGGGCGTCGTCGTCGCCGCCGTCGTAGTGGTGGTGGTGGTGGGCGTCGTCGTCGCCGCCGTCGTCGTAGTGGTGGTGGTGGTGGGCGTCGTCGTCGCCGCCGTCGTCGTAGTGGTGGTGGTGGTGGGCGTCGTCGTCGCCGTCGTCGTCGTAGTGGTGGTGGTGGTGGTGGGCGTCGTCGTCGCCGCCGTCGTAGTGGTGGTGGTGGGCGTCGTCGTCGCCGCCGTCGTCGTAGTGGTGGTGGTGGTGGTGGGCGTCGTCGTCGCCGCCGTCGTCGTAGTGGTGGTGGGCGTCGTCGTCGTAGTGGTGGTGGTGGTGGTGGGCGTCGTCGTCGCCGCCGTCGTAGTGGTGGTGGTGGTGGTGGGCGTCGTCGTCGCCGCCGTCGTAGTGGTGGTGGTGGGCGTCGTCGTCGCCGCCGTCGTAGTGGTGGTGGTGGTGGGCGTCGTCGTCGCCGCCGTCGTAGTGGTGGTGGTGGTGGTGGGCGTCGTCGTCGCTGCCGTCGTAGTGGTGGTGGTGGTGGGCGTCGTCGTCGCTGCCGTCGTAGTGGTGGTGGTGGTGGGCGTCGTCGTCGCTGCCGTCGTAGTGGTGGTGGTGGTGGGCGTCGTCGTCGCTGCCGTCGTAGTGGTGGTGGTGGTGGGCGTCGTCGTCGCTGCCGTCGTAGTGGTGGTGGTGGTGGGCGTCGTCGTCGCTGCCGTCGTAGTGGTGGTGGTGGTGGTGGGCGTCGTCGTTGTTGTTGTTGTCGCCGTAGTGGTGGTGGTGGTGGTGGGCGTCGTCGTTGTTGTTGTTGTCGCCGTAGTGGTGGTGGTGGTGGTGGGCGTCGTCGTTGTTGTTGTTGTCGCCGTAGTGGTGGTGGTGGTGGTGATGGGCGTTGTCGTTGTTGTCGCTGTGGTGGTGGGCGTCGTCGTAGTGGTGGGCGTCGTCGTCGCAGATGTGGGAGATGTCTGTACAGTTAGATCTTGTCCACTATATGGCTTTTGGGGAATTTCTTCGAAGTTCCAGAGTTCATAAAAAGGCTTATAGTCTTCCTCAACAATTTCAGTTTTTGAACTAGTGAGTGTTTGGGGAATTTCTGGATGTTGCCACATCTCATAAAACCCGTCATAATTACCAGTATAGAGTTCAACTGCTGGTGAATCTTGCATTTCCAGGGGAACATAATCAAAGCCCCACTGGTCAAAAGTATCCAGGTCCCCTGAAGCTCTCTTGCTACGATGACTCACAAGTTGTGCCTCTGAACAAGTTACGAGTACAACGCACGGTTTTCCTGATTGGTCGGAATAAATAAGTTCAAAACCGGAACCCTGTAAATATTGATAGTTTAGATTTCATCCCACCAATGAAAAAAAAAATAATAATAATGATAATGATAATAATAATAATAATAATAATAGTTGATAGATAAAGTCTTTGACTTACAGCAACTTGCAACTTTGATACTGCAACAAATAAAGCACTGGGAGTCTTCCATTGTTGCACAGAGTAGCCGATATTAGTAAAATAATCTGCAGATTAAATTTCCCAGATTTACTTTGTGTACAGATTAAACAATAAGGCACCATAATCATTGTTCAAAGGCAACAAGTGTGATTATGGGCAGACAAAAGAATCAAACCGTTTACTTTAAGAATGATCAGATAGAGCAAGTTAACAACATGTTTCACTGAAATGTTAAAATCTTTGTAACTTTAGATATAATAGGTCTTTAGCCACTTCCGTGTTAAATTGTTGCACTGCAGGTCCCTGCACATCTGTGCAGGCGGTTCAGTATTTATCACTTCTTACCAAGTGCTTTAATCTTCATAAGTGCCATCCCATTATGGAGTTTCACAGTGACTTCTGTTTTACAAGTGACCAAAGCTGATCCTCCAGGCTGCAACCTGACTGGATTCTCACAGACGGCTGTGCCCACCTTGTTCTCTTGCAGCAGATTGTCATGATAATGCAGTTTCACTGAATGGAAACTGATTCCGGCTGCGGTCTGAAGATTTAGAACAAAAAACAGGAGACATGGTTTGGCGCAAAATATGTTGTTTTAACTATTCAAGTATCCAAAGCAGATATTACTAAGAAACTACTAGCATTTGATTCTGAGATAGAAAATAATGAACTTGTCCCACATTAGTGCCAAATGTTGCTTGATGTTTAGATAAATTAAAAGGCCAAAGACCTTAACAGACCTCAAACACCATGAGGACAACAGTGGAGGTTATAAAAATAAATAAATAAAATAAAAACCTACAACCCCCGCCTCTCCTCATTCATAAGAAAACCATTAACCCATTACAGAAGCCGGTCATTCAAGCAAGAGATTTTACCGGCATCTCCTTGTGGCAGCCTGTGTAGGGAAGCTTCACAATCAACCACCGCTGATAAACGTTAAAGGACACGTGACATCTTTTAGGCAGCGGCAACACCCGCCCTCCATCTGGGGAAAGATGAACATGGGCAACATTATCCAAACAAAAGCAGACGCTTCATCTTCAAATGTAGACTTCTACCTTCCACATGCAGATTTGAGTATCTGATAAGGGAAACGCGCAGGAAAAGTGCGTCATTGCTGCAACGATACAGTGGTTGGTTGAAATCTGTCTCCCCTGGACCTGCTCAAAGAGAAAACAAAGATCTTATGACAGAAATATTAAGATGCATAGATACACAAAAGTTACCAGTTTATACAACAAAAAACAACTGACAATTAACCAATCTTAACCAATCACAACAGTAATGTCCAGGAGAGACTGTTGGAGAAAGTTAGTAAAATTAAGTGCTGTACATAGTGTCTTTATGCGCAACAAACTGGGACCCAGAAAAATCAAAACACCCAAGTCCCGACCTTCAGAATCATTTTAAGAGAAGGTGAACTAGGCGGTTAGCAGTGGGCATGACTGAACCTGGGCCTCCACATTTAGGTCAGTCAAGCATAACTTGGATTTAGATAGAAAGTGACATGTAGCAAACCCTGGATAACAACTGGAGAAACAATTAAAATCGCAGGTTTAAGAATTTGACCCAACAAGGTGCACAAACAAACAGCATATGTATATCTTGTACAGGTCACAAAATAACCCTAACCGAGCAACAGGCCCAATTAAAGTCCTCAGGTGAATTAAAACGGCCGCGTGCGATTAAGAAATAATGTCGCAGCTTTGGGATTTCTTTCTGCAGCACTGTTCAATCATTTGAAAAGGAATAGCTTTTGTTACCTTGTAGAAACGTCCACACCGGCGCTGAGAAACTCTCCTCCTTCCAGTCGAACACTGGCGGTTCCTTCTCGCTCTTTCCGTCATTAAACTCGTCCTCAGCGGCCAAACGTCCACGAGCGGACTCGCGGCCTTCGGCGTTTCTCAGCAGGACTAAGATCACAACGATCCAAATCCATGTCGTGGTCGCGGACGCCATGGTCCGCTCGGATCCCATCTGCCGCAAGACGAGACTAACAACTAACAGGAAAACGAGAACAGCACTCGTCCCACTCAATTTAAATCAGTCCAACGGACCCAAAATAGCGCCAGGTGCGTTATCGTGTGGCCAAGACGTCAGGTGACGCTGGGTTATTACGTGATTGTTTGTGAACGTCTTAATATAAATGCACTAGAAGTGAAGGAGAGAAATAAAATGAATGGCAATACCCTTTAATACGTTGACTGATACAATAAATAAAGTTCGCTGAGAATTAAGCTCTACTTTCAGTTCATTCTAATCAATCTATCATATGTGACACTGTATAAAAAAAACTCAAGAGCATGAAAATAAAAAAAAAATCTTTAATAAAATACTAGACCGGTTACAGCCGCGTGGTGAACAGTGTCAAAGCAATCTACATGTACCACCCATCTGGTTGACCAATGGTAAAAATGGACAGATGAAGCTTGTACAATAAAATAGTCCCCTGAAGTAGATCATGAAGTTTCACGATTTTAATTATCACATCCTATTGCAGAGGATGAGTTGTGTTTTGTTCATTATTTGTATTATAATTTGAAATGCGATAGTGAAACTAGAAAAAGTTAATTATTCTGGCAGGATGCCTGAGACCACACCCGTTAGTCTGATTCACGCTGACGTTTATTTGTAGCAACATTAAATACAAAGGATTGTTGTCTGTAAGACACTAGACTGAAAGTGACTTGTTAAAGCTCTTTTCTAGGAATAAATTTAAAATAAGTGCATACACTCTAAGCACTTTTATAAGGTACACTAGTACAACCTAACAAATGCTCCCTATTTATTTTAGACTGTTGCCCAAGACATTAGCACCACCTTGTGTTAAAATTCATGTGATGTTGTGTGATGTCACATTCCCATTCAAATTAACAGTGCCAGTTAACCCAGGAATGATCAGTTTATCACAGTTTTATTAGTCCCATATTTTCCATTCTCAATTTAAGAAAATTAGAAATCACATTGACTGTAGTACACAGCACTAATGTAATTTTCCACTTTGATACCACAACACCCTTTGACTTTTGTGTTATATAAATAAATTATATGTACTATTAATATTTCATCTTAATTGGCCACACTGTCAATATTTTTTTTTTCACAGCAACATTTGATTTCTGCTGCCTTTACAGTTTTGCCAGCAGATGGCGTTGCCTCTTTCATAAAAGCGGATTAACAACTAAACCAAAAAATACAAGCATAATGATTTAAATAATTGTTTTCGTTGAACTAGAACCAGAAAAACAGCATGATAAACATGTAATCAACATACATGCATCTACCCTGTTTTAATGTTTTTAAGATTCAAGATTCAAAAAACTTTATTAATCACAAAGAGGAATTGTTTTGTACACTCATGATTGTTTTTACATAGTATAGAAGGGAGAATTGAAAACAGAAAACATATTTTCAGGACAGACGGACAAAGTAATATATGTATAAATACATACATATACATACATATGTATATACCAACAAAACACACATGCAAACTATCAAATCTAGTTACTTTTTATGTACTGTATGCACATAGAACTCCTATAGATTGCTGCAGACATACACACATGCATGTAGGATGCTACACAGACACAGCTGGACCCTTACAGATGGGGGAGGACTTGAGGAGACTGATGGCCACCGGTAGGAAGGATCTCCGGAGCTTTGCTACATTCATGCTGCTGCCACAGCAGACCACAGTATAAAAAACAACACTGGCCACCACAGACTCATAGAACATCCTCAGCGTGGAGCTGCAGATGTTACTCCAGGAAGTACATCCTGCTCTGAGCCTTCTTGTACGCTGCTGAGGAGTTCTTTGTCCAGTCCAGTTTATTGTCCAAGTACACTCCCAGGTGTTTGTATTCACTCACAATCCCTGCCTCTTCCTTTGAAAGAAGTCAAAAGTGAGGTGAAGACAGGAGTCAGGGTTTATTAGATGCAACTATCAGGTAACTTTTTCTTTGTTTACGTGTCCAGAGATTCTGGTTCATGTTATCGTCCATTTGTCATGTGTGGGAGAAGTAGAAAAGCATTGTCAGAAGTGGGATTCGAACCCACGCCTCCATTCGGAGACCAGAAACCCCATTCACAGGAAGGTTTTATCACCTTGAGTCTGGCGCCTTAGACCGCTCGGCCATCCTGACAATCGTGCAAGAACGGCTGCGAGGAGGCTGTTTGATCCATACTGGTGCCGCTTACGCCGAGTTGGCTCATATGTTAGAAACAGACAATCATCGATTGTTTCTTATATAATATAAAAGCACCAATAGGATCATAGTTTTATGCTGGATATTTCTCTATGGATTTTTACTTAACTTGAGTCTTACCTATAGACAATAAGGTAGCAACGGAATGTAATATTAACTTTTGGGTAATATTGATTAGCAGTGAACCCCAGCTATTGATTCTGAGGCACATGGATTTTCACGGAACAGAAAACTTTGCAGTAGGATTGTGTATATGTTCTTGATGATTGTGGAGAGCTTTTGTTCTCATCCTGGAGCGAAACTCTCCTCATGTGGTCAAAATACAGATGCGATAACAGTCTGTTGATCGCAGCAGTCCCGTAGTATACAATAATTGTGTGATTGTTTTAATTAGATATGTTACAGTAACGTGACAAGTTACAATTATAAATAAAAACGGAAAAGGATTGTCAGAAGTGGGATTCGAACCCACGCCTCCATTCGGAGACCAGAAGCCCCATTTACAGGAAGGTTTGTCACCTTGAGTCTGGCGCCTTAGACCACTCGGCCATCCTGACAAGATGGTACTTTAGAGGGACACAAAGGATTAAGTATTATAAGATATATATTTACGTCAAATTGCGTACTGCTCTCTGTTTCACATGGTATTTATAATATTACACATTCACCGCGTATTTACTTATTCGTGTTTATTGCCATGCGCGTTCAGCGACGCTACGTTGTTGCTAAACATCAACTTCCGACTAAAAGCCACGTGACTTCCCGCGAGATAAATTTCCTACATAACAAGCACCGGTTATTCTTATGAAACACCAGCAAAGCGTATTGAGGCTGAGACGCGGGGTTCACGGTAACATGTCTTTCTACAGGAACGCGATCTGGTTTGTGAAAGGGCTCCAGGAATATACGAGGTAAGTGGAGGATGTCATTTCTATTGATGGCGCGTCTGTGTTTTAATGGTTTTATAAACTATAATTTAATCCTCGGTAGCTTCACTCAGTCACTGCTCTGCACACAAGTAGTCATGTGAATTAAATATTGAACCTGAGCCCGTGAGTCTTGTTTTTTATACGTTTTATTTTCTCTTTTCGTTCTGGATTCCTGAAAATTTAATCAATTCTATGGATATTGGTCACCTATCCTATTTAATTTGTTATTGTCTGCTGTTAGAAAGTAAAATAGTTGCAAGTGATGTGCGTGAGGTCTATTGATTTAACTGCGTTTGCTTCCAACAGAAGTGGTTTTGAAGCTGCAGCAAAACATTTCGCTCCAACAGACCTCGACGTGAACCTGAGTGGGAGATCCTTCGTCATAACAGGCGCCAACAGCGGGATAGGAAAAGCCACGGCGCAGGAAGTCGCCAACAGAGGTGAGGGTGTGACGGTTCCCTTTCTCCCACGTGCCCCAGTGACTCGAAGAAAAGCCCAGTGCGGAGTCCATGCACTGGTTAATGAAGTACTACAGGCTGTGACACAGCTGGAGATGTCCTGCAGTTGCCATCATCAGATCAGCAGCAGGTTTGCTCCTCGATGCTGCTGTTGACGTGTTGTTTTTGTGGAACCTGCAGGAGGAACCGTGCACCTGGTCTGTCGAAGCAAGGAACGAGCAGAGCAAGCCCGGGATGAAATCGTGCAAAGGAGTAAAAACCAGGTGAGTTGCATCGATTATACGTTTATTGGTGGCGATCAAGATCATGGACCAACATGAGGCCTTTGTTCCCAGAACGTGCACGTCCACATTGTCGACATGTCCAGCGCCAGGCAAGTGTGGGAGTTTGCGCAGAGCTTTGTCCAAAGCAACACCGTGCATGTGTTGGTAGGTCTCATGTCTAATGTGTAGCCGTTACAGCCTTTCAGGTCATTTCACCTGAGACACGTGTTGTGTTGAGTAGATCAACAATGCAGGCTGTATGGTGAACCAGCGAGAGCTCACTGACGAGGGGCTGGAGAAAAACTTTGCAACAAACACACTTGGTAAGTTAGAATGAATGGTGTCTCTAATCAGGGGTTTCGGGACTAATAAGTCAGCTTTTCTTTATTTCCAGGTACGTACATTCTCACCACTGCACTGATTCCTGCACTGAAGACGGTTGATGACCCGAGAGTGGTGGGTTGACTTTAGACAGGAGGAAATGCTCCACACATGGATGAGGACGAGCTCTCCGTGTACTTGAATGGGATCCTTTGACTCCGCCGTCGGTAAAAACAGACCTCTGCTTGTGTGGGCCCAGGTCACCGTGTCGTCGGGCGGCATGCTCACGCAGAAGCTCAACGCCGACGACCTGCAGTTCGAGAAGGGCTCGTTCGACGGAACCATGGCCTACGCTCAAAACAAAGTAAGCGCGGCCGATTGGCGCGCCGCCGCCGCGCCTTTGCACGTGGGCTGATGTTGCGTTTCCTCGGTGACAGAGGCAGCAGGTGATTCTGACGGAGCGATGGGCCGCGCAACACCGGGAGATCCACTTCTCCTCCATGCACCCGGGCTGGGCGGACACGCCAGGTTGGACGTCGCTGAATATCACCGCTAGCATCTGCACACGGCAGAGGCCTGCGCCTGTGAGCGGCTCATCTGTTCTTGTCTCCTCCCTGCAGCCGTCAGGACCTCCATGCCCGGGTTCCACGCCAAGATGCAGTCCAGGCTGAGGACGGAGGCCATGGGGGCCGACACCGCGGTGTGGCTCGCCGTGTCCGCAGCCGCCGCCAAGCAGCCGAGCGGCAGCTTCTTCCAGGGTCAGAGGCCGGTCCCCTTTTAGAATGATGCACTGTGTTTAAAACAATGAAATCCTTTTAATCTGCGGCAACGCGTCATGCGCTTTGAACATCTTCCAGATCGGAAGCCGGCGCCGACGCACCTGCCCCTGGCGTCCTCCAGGGCCACACCGCAGGACGAGGAGAAGCTTGTGGCCGCACTTGAGGAGTTTGCAGTCAAGTTCAAACCTTAAAAACCTTAGTTTGATTTATCGAATGTATCTTTACTAATCATAACATGTGTCTTGTTTACATGCTCACTAATATTTTCTAATATACACTCACTTTGTACGATGGCAAACATTACCTTTTGTCCCGTTCATTGTTAAATTAAACTATTATAAGAAAAATGCTTGAGATCAGCTTGATGCCCATTTAAACTTTTACTTGGTACAAAGAAAATAAAAAACATAATGTCCCAACATATATAATTTATTTCCTTTTTTTCCTTTGACTCTAAAGTTTTAAGAACCCCAAAAATAACAACAGCAAATTCCCAACTATTAAGACGTACAAAGTAAAACTGTATGTTGAGTGTGGAGGAGCAGGTAAATCCCTGCCTTTTAATATAATTTATACACTGGTTACAGTCACAACAGAAAACTACACCACTGGCCTCAGAATAATTTCATCCGATAAGCATTTTGAATCACAATAGTGGGATCTCTTCAGTTTTGCATTTCCATACTGTTCCACCATTTTGTTCTCGTTTCAACAGTGTGACGACCTCTTAACTGGAAACCAACTGATTCAGTCTCCATGAACTTGTGTCTCATGAGCCAAATTACAAGTGAAGTGCAGTAAATGAACCTCTGACTCTTCAGTCACAGGATAAACTCTTAAACATTATCGTAACTTTATAGACTAAACGTCTTTGGGAAAGTCAGACTTAACCCTTAATCAGAAACACAATTTGTCTTCACAGTAGAAGATTTTGCTTGTTGATTCCAGTGCGTGGACAAAGACAGTCAGTTTACAGTAATGTGACGTGAAACCGTAACGGTGGCGAGAAGAAAACAGACACGCTGAAAGCCACTGGTGAAAGCTGGACGAGAGGTGCAGATGCTGTGGGAGCTTTGAGATGCTACATAGTTCCCAGTTCAAACCGAAGCAGATGTCTCTGCTAAGCTACAGATATGAACCATTTAGGCGTCCTGTGTGAGTTCAGATATGTTTGTTATGCATGATTTCTCACTGACATCGCTAGCACAGGATGATTTTGTAAACGGGCCGGTGCTAAAAGGTTTTGGCTTTTGTGTAACACTTAGGGGAGAGACTATTTAGTCGAGCAGGCACACATACATCAAAAGACTAAAAAAAAAAACGTGACACCGTGCAGCTTAGAGGCCTTCACGCATTCCCACTTGAGCCACTGGAACATTTTCTCATGACTACATGGGATTGATTTTATGATAGAAACATCTGCAGGACGGCCTCCGGCGCCTCGTGCAGGGGGTGAGTAACAGCAGCAGCCTCTGACTGAAAGCAAGCTTGAAAAAGAAAGCTTTCATCCAGTGCTGTGTCTAAAGTGGACGCCACATAAATGAAGACAAGCAGCAGGTTTGAGTAAATAAAACCCACTGCAGTCAATACCTAACCGTTTACCTGCAGGTGGTGCAAATGTGAGGTTCAGCTTTCTTTCACGTCTGCGTTCACAGGTCTAAGCTGCTGCTGTTACTCTGTTGTTGTTACGTTGCTTTTCCATCCATCAGGTGCTGAAGGCTGGAGCTGCTCCAGGTGGAACAACTGAACGATTAAACACCGAAAAACCTCCAGCAGGTTAGAAGCTACTGTTTGGTGAGGAATGTATGAACATCGAGTAAATGAATCTGCTCATTGCTTATGAAGGTAAATTTCACCGCTCCCCTCACTCACATACAGCACACACACACACACACACACACACACACACACACACACACACACACACAAACACAGCGGTTGAGGTCTCACACAAACGCAGGGTCTGTCACCCTGTGTCCTCCCAGGCTTCACTGGCCTGCAGTGTCATCACCGTGAACGTGCACCAGTCACTGCTTGTTTTCGAATCACTGTTAAATATTATCTAGATCGCGTCGGCGTTGTTGGACGTATCCCTCTCATTCTCTTCCAAGGTGCACAAACAGAGGTTCCTGTCAACTGCTGGCTGTCAGCAAACCTCAGGACACCACCGGAGTCATGTCCCATAGCTGCAGACAAACACATGACATCATCGGTTTGTGAACAGATACGTGCATTAGACAGTTTCATTTTTGTCATTAAACTAGATTTCAGTCTATTCAACATCTGCATCTATAATAATAATAATAATAATAATAATAATAATAATAATAACACAGTGCCCACCCTGCTACACATTAATGGTTTGACTTTCCCAAAAGGAAAACAACGAGACTGTTCCAGACCTTGACAACTTTGTCGGTGCCCGAGGTGAGCAGGTTCCCAGTAGTGGGCTCGTAGTGCATGTAAACAATGCTGTGCTTGCTGTCGTGAAAGGTGGCCGTGGGTGCTCGGCTGGAAGACACAAAGGGGACGCTGGTCAGCGGCGTGAGTGAGGGCCCAGCAGGCTGCCGGCACAAAGGCTCAGTATGTCACATGGACAATGGAGGCTGCTTGTTACTCACTCCTCATCGGTGATGGACTCGTGGCAGCTGTCGCACACCCGCACCTCAAACTCGAAGCCCATGAGTGGGATGGTGGAGCGTTTGGAGGAACATTTGCCGCACACGGCCTGGCCACACTTTCTACAGTGGTGCTACGCACAACAAGTCTTTGTAAGTCGAAGGGCAAATGTTTTAAGTCATCACCGCCTCCATATAACACACGAATGCCTCTCATCATCAGCTGCTAATACCAAAACAGAAGTGTGAACCCACGAAGGCAGTGCATTCTGCTACAGAATCTAAAAATCTCTGTTACTGTATTGGAAACAACGCACAAACACCGCAACCACAACATGAGGTTGTTCCTAACAACGAGACAATAAAGCAGCCGCTGCATGTTTATTCACCATTAGAGCTAGAGTGAAGAGTTCTATGTTTTATGGGTGAATTCAATGTGTGGTGGAGCTGAAGTGTAACAATGTGTTACGTCTGACGATGTTTGGAAACCGAACCAGAAACCCTAAATGACTAACAATCGGTTGGAACCAGTGCTGGACCCTGTCGTACCTGTCGTAAGCCGATCTTCTTACTGTCCCACATCTGTTTAAAGTTCCAGAAGAAAGGCTGCTCACACTTCTGACAGGAGTCGCTGTCCAGCCACTCTGGTGTCTGTGAGAACACACGTTTTTAGTTTCTCCTTTGTAGTAGAAGTTTGAAAGTCTGTGTTCACAGAGACAAAAAACAAGATGATTTTTATCTGACTTCTGACTTTATAGACCTCTAGTATTTAATGCTACCATTTGAGTTAAAGAAAGGACACAAGCAATACATCCTTCATGATGACAAATTTAGTGTAATCTTCCTTTCAAGTCCCACAGCTTTGAAGAATTTGCCTTTTACTGTAGCATTCTTTGCTGGGAATCCAGCTGCACAGAGCAGCGCTCAGTGTAATAGCTATGAGGGATTGTTTGGGGAGCAACAGCAACCTAGTGATGTTATATTAAAGCTCGCCTTGAGGAATGTCAGCTTCGAGAAAACCAATGACTCCGAAAATAAAACTCAGATGAGAATGTGGGACAAATAACAGGGACTAGCACACATGAGAATGACGCACAGGCCAAATGAAAGCGACTCGGGGTAAATAAAGAGGCAGTCGAGCGCTAACTAGCTGTGTGCAGACTGAAAAGCACAGAAGCCGGGAACATGATGCAATAACGCTAAAGTTAGACTGTGTCTGTGAAAGCGAGAACATTGGAGAACATCCTGCTGATCTACTGACCTTTGATTGATTTCTCATGAAAATTTTCTCCACAGCAGGTGGGACACAAAAATACAGCGCACACAACTCATCTCACATTGCAGCTCCATCAGCGTGCCGCCTCCTCCCCCGTTCCCTCACCTCTTGTCGCGTTACGTCCATGTTCCAGATGACGATGCCTCCATCCGAGCTGCCGGAGATGAGCTGACGGGTGTGTGAGGCGTAGCACAAGCCTTGGACCTTGTCACTGTGGGGAAACACACACAGGCACACACACACACACACACACTCATTTATCGTGCCCTATCTGTGTATGAGTCAGTGCATTATACAGAGGAATGCAAGGAAGCCCAGCATTTGCTAACTTGTCACATTCTGGACCATAAATACCGCTTAAATTAAAATAAATGTTTAGCATTTGTGCAGATAAAAATAAGTCAAATTGCCTTGATCAACAACGAGGTGTGACGTAGAAGTTACTCATGAATTTTCCAGATCATTACATCACACAGTGCATGTTTGCAGTACAAACTGTAAAACATTAACCATCTACCAGCATAAATCATTGTGACCAGTACAAACACAGTCCAGTGATAAAACAGGTCAGAGCAGCAAATGACAACACATCACTGTTGTCTGGTTGTGATTCTCACTTGTGTCCTTGCAGCTCGATGGCCGTGCCTTTCCGCCCTCCGATGTCCCACATGATGATGGAGTGGTCTGAGCTGCCGGAGAACAGAACCCTCTGGGCCGGGTCCCAACACAGTGCAGTCACATTACCTGAGCACACAAACAAAGGCGAATAAGTGGGTGAAGGGAGCCATGGAACGCACTCATGACAAAGACATAAGACCAGACTCCCCCTGGTTTTTATAGTGATTGCATGTTAAATATTTCCTATTACAACACATTTGATCTTCACTAAACAAATACCTGAGTTTAACATTCATTAGTGACCTTAAAAAAGGCTCTTGATTCTATAAGCCTCAAGCTTCAAGTTCTAATTAAAGATGCAGCAAAGACGGTCTCTACTGTTGAAGCAGATTTCACTTTGACATCTTCAAAAAGAGACCATCAGCTTCACAAACGCTTCATAACTAGCTCAGTAGATCTGCAAACCGCCTGAGGACAACAGAGCTTGACAGATGCAATCTGACCTCAAGGTTTTGAAATTTATTACGGCTCCCAATAGATTCACAAAAAAAAATGATGATTTAAGCAAAAAAATCCTAATTTGCTTCCTTGGCTGCTCACAGTTTTTACTATTTATATTTATAAATTCTCTGTTTAATATCAGCCCAAAACAAACAAGACCTCAGGCAAAACAATTGTTCATTTTCACAAACTAATATTTGCACAAGTCCTGAGTGTATGAAAGCAGAGCAGGATGTAGAAGAGATCCAATACACAGCTGTGAAGATATTGTGAAAACCATACAAAATAAAAACAATGACAGTTTGATTGGATTTACAGGGTCAAAAGGCTGCCTTCCTTTCTGGATGTACCTGTGTGTCCTTTGAATGTGGTCACCAGGCTGCAGCTGTCCGGCTCCAGCTTCAGGATGGTCACCTGACCAGACTGGTCCCCGACGAAGGCGTGTCTGGTCTCCACATCGAATCTGGATTACCGTTTAAATCAAGGAAGATAAACCTGTGTTCTGCTGATTGAAAAGTGTTTATGTGTAGCTGGGCTGAAAGACACAGACCAAACAAAGACAAACCCCCAAGGTACTTTAGCTGGAACTGAGAATAAAAAGGCCCCAGTGACTCAGTGACATAGTCAGAGTCTTTCTGTGACCTGATTAACTCACTACAATACAAAGTCATTAAACATTGTCAAGAGCAAAACAATGTCTGGACAAGGAGTAACCTGCTGATGTATCCTAAAACTATTCTAATGACAGGAACAGTGCCCAAGTTGCCAGAACACTCAAACACAAAGACATGATGTTCTGTCATCCCACCAGCTTACGGACTATTGCTTGAAGAGCAGCAGTCACTGGATAGGAGCAAAACACAACGGATTCCTCTTTATAATTTGCGCACCACGTTAACCACACAGGTTGGAACGCTGAGGCTCCGGCACCAGCAGGCTGATGCCTCATGGCAGCCTCATTGGTATGGATCAGTGTCGCTGCTGAGCATTCACAGGCTTTTATCTGGCCATTACAGAAAGCTACTCAGTCCGTTTCCTTGACAACGGCATGACTGATACCTATTGTTAGTCCTTCCTATTAGTACTAACTAAATGGAAGCTAATCTGAATTTCCCCATCTGATCTTACTGCTGCCTTAAAATAGACTGTTGTCATAATAGAAGGCAGAGACCTGGAATAAGGAGCCGCCACCACAGATGGCTCGTCGTTTCTCGCTTGGCCACAGCCACTCCACTCCATTTAACAAGGAGCTTGTCAGGTTCATTAAACACCCTCACAGTCAAGTAGTCTGCAAATCAGGAAAACAAACAGGGCAGGCGTGAAGGATACTGTAGTCCAGAAACCCAGGCGGCGGTGCGGTACGTCCCCAGCACCTGGCCGCTCTCGGAGCAGTGCCACGTGAAGTTTTTGTCCTGGCCGGTGCTGAGGAGCCACTCCATCTCCAACACAAACAGCACCACTGTCACCCGGCCCTGGTGGGCTGCAAGGCGCACAGAACGCACACACGAGATCGGTTTTCACAATTACTTCAGAGCAGCAGTCTGCCAAGAAATACGAGCTAGGATCACATCAACAAATTACAACAGAACAAAGGTTCAGTTATTTAAATATGATGCAATAGATAATAATGGACCAGTACTATTGTCTTTGTTATAAATAAACTCTGGCTGACAAATAAAAAAGGAATCTAAGGTTAAAGAGGGACGTACACAAAGTCCTGAGCAGACTTTATTACAAGTCTATCTGGGTTCAGTTATTGGAATCGGGCTCAGAGGTGCCAAAGGCTCCTTTTTCTGGCATCGCCACTAGGAGCCACCAGAACTGGATGACTACAGCCACGGCCACGTTTTAGATTAGAAGAGCGGGTGTGTCTAATCTAACCCCCACAGTTCACAGACACACGCTCACACACACACATCCTGTCTCACCCTGGTAGGTGCGCGCTGGGCTCATCTTATTGTAATCTTCTGACAGGACGAACTCCTAAAAAACAGGAAGCGGCGGAAGAAACATGTGCACGATGACTAAATTTCCCAAGTAAATGCATCAATGGTACAACATGATGAACAGATATTCAGCATGAATGACTTGAAATAAACCATACAAAACAAAATGTCTGCCATTTCAACATTATAAATACTATAAATTATGCTAATTAATAGTATATGGTGGTGTACATAACGTACATTTTATGTCATAAACTTTGCACTGAAGGCCTTCCTCTGATAAACAATGCAATGCCCTCTAACCCCATTTTGTAAACCATAATGTAAAAGATGAGTTTAAAAAAAACTGCAGCTCTGTGTTATTCAGGAAGAAGAAAAGTTTTGTGTCTGACAGTGTGATTTCCTCTGAGGCTCCCAGCAATAATAAAACTGCTATTAAAAGTTTAAAGATTGTTCCGACGTGAAACATGAAATACTGGTTACTGTCTGTCTTTATAGGGATCGGCTCTGCTGAGAACAGCTCGAACAGCAAACCAAAAGCTGGACAGTAAAACATGAACAGACACTCTGCGCGGCGTCGTGTCAGAGCTGCCTGTCACAGACGCCAATGTCACAGTCTAAAAACAGCAGCCTTTAGGAAAACAGAGCCGGGTTCCAAGGGTTTAAGGGTTGAAATGGCAAATATTGTTTCAGATTCTGCCACAATGCAAAGTGCGAAGGAGGAAACATGAGCTGTAGGCTGGTGACGCAGCGCTGTGGTCAGAAGGTCATGCAAATTCATTTGAATATTGATGCCACAGGCTTCTATGGCTTTCCACAACTGGTGCATTGACCGTCAAACTTTATAAGGACACAGTGTGTTTTGAATTGAGCTTTCTGTAAGACAAGAGAGATGAAGTTATCTCAGCAGAGACTAAAGTGATGCGCCCAAAGATTAAGGTTCTGTACGATCTCTACAGAGCCCAGAGCGGAAAGATGGCATGTCACAGTTCATAAACTCCCTTTGTTCAGAAGGAGCAGCTCACAGTGACCTGACAAAACTCCCATTCCAAACGAATAAACAAACTGACCAGACGCTTCCTCTGCTGCACTGAAGGGCAGCCAGCGTTGTCACTAAATGCATACAATTTTTGCTGCATTCCACTGCACGTGTTAAAAAAAAAAGACAATTATAGCGACCCACAAGAATCCTCAAACGGAAAAAATCTGTGACCAACAGTCCTCTCTGAGCTGAGTGAGTAGAGGAAGTAGGGTCAAAGGGCTGAAACGGGCTGATGGCTGGGACTTACACAGATAGTTCCAGTATCCATCCCCACCGACAGCCTCCGGGTCTCTGGGTTAAAGGACATACACGAGCATGACGCTGGAGACACAGAGACAAACCACAGTAGTTTGAACATTCTGACAGTTTGTGTGTTGTTTTTTGTGTATAAACAGTACATTTGTGTTGCTACTGTTATTGTGATTGTTATTACCAACAACAGCGACTAAATGATGACATGCGAGTCCAGTGTCAGTCACTTGACAGGAAACACAACATAAAGGCGTTTATAACTGCATTTCAGTTGCTCTGGGGATGGAGTTTGCTGAGTTGACCAAAATACCACACTTCGATCACATGATGACACCTGAGCAAACTCCACCTACTGACAAAGACCATGAGACGTGACCGACAGCCCTATAAAACCTGGGTGTAGCCCAGGTTAGAGGCAAAAATGCTCGATATTACAGATCTGATTCTGAGTCAGATACAAGTATTTCAATCTTTACTTATGTTAAACATGCACAACATGCTGCCTCTGCTGCTATTGTAAGCTGTAGATCTTGCTGATGGATGCATGGGACTTCCTTCAGTTGCACAACTGCAGGGAACAAGGGCAAACAGTGTCACAAACCTGCAGCGCTGCAGTAACAATAGGAACAAAGCGGGAGCTCGAACAAAACTGAACTTCGTCTGAACCTCATGTTTGCATGTCTTTCTGAGAAGTATGTGTGAGTTGCTGAGTTTGGTGCGATAGGAAGAAACACGCTCACGCTCAGAATGAAAGCAAATAAAGAGGAAGAGTAGACAGTAACTCTTAGCTGTTAACTTTGCTGACTAAATTCTTTTAAATATTTTTTGTGTTTCTGTCTGTTATAAAATAACAGTATGTCTGCAACAAAGTAAACGCAACTGTACGTGAGACAACTTACAGGACATTGTGTGGTAGACACTGGGCCAGTACTGACCGCTGTCTCTCTTCAGCCATACCCGGATCGTCCTGTGTAATGGAACAGCGAGAGACAAGTTAGACACAGTTTACTGTATGCGATCACACTCTGCATCAGTGTAAGAGTAGCAGCCGCCAGTCAGCTCCAGGCCCAGCACCCGGTTGTTTGGAGTGATTGATAGCGTCTAAAATCATTGTGGTCGAACTCAAGCATACAACACATATCAACGGAATAAAGCGAAACCTGGATAAGTTGATTGATCTCGTCCCCTCATTAAAATGCAATAAACACATGAACGCATGGATGTCATGGATCAGGGCTTAAGACAAAAAATGGGGGGAAAGTACTAGCAGTTTTATTTGATTTTAAAAATGATTTAATTTGACTGATCCTTGGTATGAAATTGAGAATGTACATTAAATAAAAATACTAATAATTAAGCTCAAAAACAGGTTGATGTTCAAAACAGCACAGTAGGAAACCAACAGCAATTTATACACCTAATCCAAAAACAGCTAAATAATTTATGTGAAATCAGATACTCTGGAAAATGTTTTTGTACTTTTACAACTGAAAGCAAGTTTGACTACATTTATTTTTGCAGTAAATGATCTAAGCATCAAACTGCACAAAGAAGCTCGATTTGAATATGTTCACTTTCACTAGCTAGCTAATCAACATCAGCCATTTCATCAGGCACAACAATTGAATTTGATCAAAATCATGCTTATGAAGCTAAAGGGTGAATATGCCGGGTTAGTGCCTGGCTTTGAGGCCAGTTACTAACAATCAGAGGGCGCAGGGACTGAATGAGGCGTGTGGGATGTGAAGCCTGGCTCGGACCGTACCTGTCTTCAGACACGCTGATCACGCCGTCCTCTTTGGGGATGATCACCGCCGAGCTCACCACATCTTGGAAAGCCTCGATCGCGCTCAGCAGACACGGCTTACGAGCCTGCGGCTGCGGCTGGATTTCGGCCGCCATGGGTCCCGGGTGTAGAAACCTGCGTGTACGCCTCTGGCCTCGCCGGGAACCATAACCCAGCCCGGTCCAACGAGCAGAGCGACGGAGCTGCCGCCGAGCCGTCGGGCTGTTGTGACGGCTGTTGTGACGGCTGCCGCAGACGCTGCCAGTCAGGTGACAACACAAACACACTCCCGCCTCCGGCCCGCTGCCTGAAATTAATCGCTTCCTGCAAAGAAAACAGCGCTTCCGGTTAAAAGTACGTTATTTCAAAATAAAACCCTCTAAAGCGCATAAACAAATTTACAGTTTCACTCTTGGGCGACCTTCTGCAAAAAATGGATTCATGAAACCGAAACCTCCATTATACAAGTTCCTGATATTAACAGTACATACAACAAAACGTTTGCGAGCTGCATCATGTATAAAACATAATACAATACTAGCAAAACTGATGAAAGGCATAAACTGTATTAAATTTATAAGCATCGTGCATCTCACAAAAATCAGATAGATATTGTCTTTTGTTATGGACTTTGGCATAGTAATTTCTTATATTCATATCGTACATTAGAAACATTTATAAACTGTGTTTTTACTAATCAGAATCAAACCACATGACCAAAAATTGTATATTTTCTGTTATTAAACTGCTGAAGAAAAGCAGACACAAGTATTATATCACTGGCATTTAATATAATATCAGAAATAAGTGTTTTTACTCTATCGTTATGTCTAAATCTTTATATATAACTTATATAACAACTTTGGAGAAGCAGTAATTATGGTCAACATTCCTCATCCCATTGTAGACTATTCAACATATTACCAAAACAGGCATATAGTATGTTTATGTTACGTTGTCATGTTGGTGTGGGGTATAGAAAATTAACGGTACCTTCACAAATTTAAGGTATCAAAGGCTATTGAGAAGATTTGACCAAATACATTACACTTCCTAATGCGACTTTCAGAGTAAAACGTTGAATGGTTGCATGGGACATTTTTGCAACCTAAATATTAACATGACTAAAGTTGTTAAGTTATTACATGATATCTATAAAGATGTTAAATGTAAACATAAACTCCGCAACGTACACTTAGAGCTATGTACACAAAACGCATGTTATTTATACAAAAGTGTACAGGGACCAGATTTTCCGGTCACGCTTTATTCAGTGCTTCAGAATAAAGGTCTGAAAGTGCTGTGGCAAATAATGCATTGCATCTGTGTTATCTTTCTTTAGGTATATATATATATATATATATATATATAATGCATTGCATCTGTGTTATCTTTCTTTAGGTATATATATATATGTTTACACAGTGATAAGAAGATGCAAAATAAAACAAAAATGCGGGAGATACGTTGTATATTTAAAATTGTTACTGAGATGTATGTTTTTAAAGAAACAAAAGAAGAAAAGAAAAATCAAACTACATAATTAGAAAGGGTATTCTGATTGTTTTCAGGTAATTTGTAACGCTTGTTTGTTTTTTTGATAATCGAGTACGTAATATAATCATTATTAAATTACGTATTTGTCATTTGCAGCCACAATATTTGGGATATTATAAAATTACTTTCCATCAGTCAATTACTTCATACTTGCCTTCCGTAAAAATCAACTCTTTCCCTGCTACGCCAGCGAAATACTTTTATTCTGAAAAATCTGTCGTAGTCCGGAAAAAGAAACTCTGTATGTATCTTGTTCCAGAGGAGTCTGTCAAACTAGAAGCAATAGACCTCTCTCCACTTTGCAATCGGTTGCCACCAGATGGTTTCTTATTTGCGGAAGTGATGATATTTTCCAAGGAGCTGAATTATGTAAATTTATATTGCACAATCTTCCATGTCTGTTGGAGATAAATGATGCATAATAATTGTGTGTAGTGTGTAGTTAAGATATATTATCTGCCAAAACTACAGATTATACTTGTGTAACGCCAAAAGTGATGGCAACATATCAAAGTCCGCCCTCTTATGTCACTTATTAAATCTCTTTTCACAGAATTTGATTTCTTTTTTTTTCACTTTGGAAGTAAGTTCACAGACATCTTTGTCGTCTTGTGTCTGTATGTCAGTCTCTAGCAGTATCTTTCAACTAACCATGATTTCCTTCAGATCCCGTCGCAAAAAGATTGTCTTTATTTGTTCATCACATGAAACCAATTCCTACGGTGCCAGTCAGTAGTCCTCGTGTACCCTGAACGCACCGATGGCTTAATATTTCATTACTTTTGTTCGACATTGTCTGTCTTTGAGTTGTTTTCTTTCTATACTCTTCATGGGCTGGATCTCACAGTAGCCCACGCCCGTGCATAGGATGAAGTAAATGTTGATTATGTAATCAAGCCTAGGGGCAGACGCAGCCTTGTTCTCACATAATACCTGAACAGATAACTATGGCAATGGTCCAAAAACGGTGCGTGGTCACATATGCCGTGTTTTTAGTACATAATGCACGTACAGAATATTTTCCTTGCATTCCTGCTTCTCAGGCAGGCAAGCATGCGCATGAGAGGCTTAGCTTTCGCCTTATTTGGGTATGTTAATTAGTGTCTCCAACCAGCCAATGAGGGGAGGCTGTATGTACACGTGACTCTGAAAGACCGCTTGGGAGGCGGGGTCAGGCGCAGAGCTTAGGTTAAAACCAGTGGACAAGACACATCGCATTCAGTGTAGGGAGAAGCAGGGAGTCACTGTGAGGGGGAACTTTGTTACTATGAAACTTAGGAATATTTGCAAAATATTGTAAAAATTATCAAAATCCCTCGTGAATCAATAACCTGCCCCTAGGGTTTGAGGTTTTTAGTTTAGTTTGCCCGGAGAGGGCTTCTACACTCACTATTCTTACACTTTTTTGAAAGAATGTGTGAGACAGACAGTTAGCCAGCTAGCTAGCTAGCTGAGGGGTGATACAGGCGGCAGGGGAACAAAAGATTTTTTTTGCGTCTTGGCCGGTTGTACTGACACCAAGTCCATGCAGAACGTGTCATTACCATCACAATGCCCGTTTTACTTTTTCTGATAGATACGTCCGCTTCAATGAACCAGCGCACCCATCTGGGCACTACCTATCTGGACATAGCAAAAGGCGCTGTTGAGACTTTTATGAAGGTACTGTAACCGCGGGACACATTAATATCGGGAGATCCCGAGCGGGGATTGCGGTTCGGATCATCATTGTACTATTGCAAGCTCGCCTGTCAAACCTGATCTCTCTATAACCGTAAATAATTCTCTACTATTTCCACAGCTCCGAGGGAGAGATCCTGCGAGCCGAGGGGACCGGTATATGTTGGTAAATTTTGAAGACGTTCCGTTCGGGATCAAGGTAGAGTTTGTTTTCGGGTCATGTCCGGCTTTACATTGCGCAGATAGACTGTCCTTCCATCGCTCCACCACGTTGTGATCACTACATCAATTGTGTAGAGAAAATCTTCAGGAGGAGCTTTCATACCCCTTTTAAAACATGGCCGACATTTTGTTTCAGTGTGAGCAGCAAGGAACTCTGGGTGTTATTTATACAGCGGGTTATGTGTGGAGGGGGGAGACGGAGGAGGAGGGAGGGGGTGACAGACTAGCCTACTTTACTTGTTTAGGCCAAATCGTCACTTTAGTTACGGCTCACATGGCGACTTTGCCACTTTGTAATTTATGATCCTACTCTGCTGGAAACGGAACAAGGTCCTGTCTGCTGTGCTGCGAAAATACTGCTTTGTGCAACATAGGTGTTTATCAGTTTCATATCTTCATAATAAAAATATCCAAGTTAACCAGAGAATTGCGTAGAAGTGCTGTAGAGGCATTAGAGTTCCGTAGCTGCTTTGTTTCATGCATGCCATTAAAGCAGCTCTGCGTATGTCTTGTTTTGTTTTTTTTAAGGCTGGGTGGAAAGAGAGCCATGCCACTTTCATGACAGAGCTGAGGAACCTCCAAGCAACTGGACTCACAACTTTTGGCCAATCCCTGAGAACCTCTTTTGATTTACTCAATCTCAATAGATTAGTGACTGGGATAGACAACTATGGACAGGTATGTAGTACTGAAGAGATGGAAAGGAAATCCAGTTTAAAAGTGCTCTCTACCCTGAGACGTTTCGTCCACCCCTCACTCCCCTACACCTCTTCCCAGTCTTACAAGCATCAAGTACCTGCATACTGTGACACAACACACTCTCAGTCATGTGTTCATGCCACAAACATAAGGGCAATAGGAAAGAAACCAGGAAGAGCACATTTCCAGTAACCAATATTGGTTGCACCACCCACTTGCTGACCCATATTTTTTGGTTAATATTTTTCACTAAATGGATTTTTGAGCTCTGTATTGGCTTTAAAACATGAATGCCAAAAAGTTCATGAAATTTAAATTTGATCAGCACCTCAGTGTAAAGCATTACAACTGAACAATATAACTTGGGAATGTAGTGTTTACTTCAGTGCCATTTTTTGAAACCTATTTTAACTTGGTTTCCAAGAGGATTTAAATACGTCTCTTGTTTTTTTTTGTCCTATGACAAGAACATACTTTACAGTATATATTTAAGAGTGTCAGTTATCATCAAAAACATTTTTACGGAAAATCTTTCATGTTCGAGTTTTAACTGCTTTTTTGGATCCTTTGTACAACTCAGTTTTACCTTTTTGATTTTTAATTTCTCCTTCAGATCTACACCAGAATAAACCTGCCTCACAGCTGCAAACCAACATTAACATAAAGCACACTGGGGCTGAACACGGCAAAGAAATATTTGTTGATACCACAGAGTCTGTTACTAATTCAGCGTTACTGGTCCAGTTCCAAGACGTACTGCCTAGTGACTTCATCACTTTCAAGTCTGTGGTCGAGATTCTAGTGAAGGAAAATTAAGAGTAAAGTTGTGATGGATGGAGACTGAGTTTGTGTTTGCAGCTTCACTGTTCTGCTCATGACTTATTTGAACCGTGTCATCTTTCATCATGATACAAAGGTGATAGTGTATCACAACATAACAAATGCGCCTACTGCTTGCAGAAATCAAAATATATTTCAGGTTTTCATCTCTTCGCTCTCGTGTTTTAAAGTCAAGTGCAGTTTTATGTCAAGGGAACATAATAGCCATTATTAGATGAGCGTTAATGTGTAGCCCATACCCAGTTTGGCTGCCAGGCGAGGTTGCATGCCTGTGGTTGATATAGGATCTGGATGTCTGTTAACCAGTATGGAGGCAGGGCAGGAGGACGGGAGCAATAATTAATGTTTAGCTGGCAATTCCTGGGTAACAAATGGATCCTTCTGATTCGAGCTAGTGCATACATACCTCATACATAATGCATGTCTGACGCTTTGAATGTCAAACACCCGCCCTGTTGTCAAGCAGCGAGATAAGATATGGTCACAGATGCGTCCGTTCCCCCGGCAGCACAAGCTGAGGTCAAGGTTAGTGTCCTGTACCAGCCACTGGTAATCCTCAGTGACGGGCAGTGATACTTAGAAGTTCTTCTGGTGTGCCTTTTGACATCTGGAGCATACACTCAGACCAGAAGACCTGCATTAGCTGCTTTTAATTTGAGGGGCCCTGTATAAAACCTCTGTATTGTCCAGTGTAGTGTAGAAGGTTAGAGAGGGAGCAAGCTGGGGGGAGTTAATTTTGCCCTGGAGTGCTTCTCTCTACTGTAACAAAGAGCTCTTCCGGTTGCCAGGCATCTGAGATGACTCTCCCCTGGGAGATGGAGAGGGGTTATGGAGGAAGAGCGGGAGCAGACCAGCAGGTGTTCCTGACACTGATCAGGTTCATTAAGAGAGAAATGAAAGGGCAGGACAAAGACGGGAAAGGATGTGCACAGCAGAGGAAATGATGTGACTACTGATGTTTGGTTGTACGTGAACGTGTCACAGTAAACAAGGCCCTAATAGATCTCCATCAGTTTGGCACAGTGTTGGCAGATCAGAGTTGCTGCTGCTCAAGATGGACTTGGCTGGAGCTGAGTGTGTAGACAACTGTACACATGATTAGGGCAGCAGTTAATGATTGTCTTCCTTGTTGACTGTGACAATCAGTGAATGAATTATTTTAGCTTTTTCATGATAATACACTGACCTGCACCACTACAGAAGAGAGTGTGGCAGGTGCAGACATGGCTGAGTCTGTGTTGTATGGACTGATGTAATGTCTGGGAGGTCTCATGTGTCAAGTTAGACTCAACTCCTACTTCTACTTATTAACACCCTGAGAAATGTCATGATATAATTAAAGGATTTTGGGTAGGTAGAAATAATGAAAAAATGCAGGTTGTCATGGTTACCCAGACTGGAGTGGAGATCGGTCGTGTCCTGCTCTGTTTACTTGGAGCTTTTTGTAGAACTGAACAGATCAATCATTCAGCAGGAACCAGAACCTACAGCTTGAGTCAAACTGTGCAAGTCCACAACCATTAATTATCTCAGCACTGTCGGTACAGGAAGGGCTTTGGTGGAGTGTGTGCTGCTCTGTAGTGAGGTCCGATGTGCTGACCCTACTTTTTGGGCAGCGTTGAGGTTTTTGCACTACTTAACGTCCAAGTTATACTGTGGCTTCTGTGAAGTCCCACGAGGCTGATGTATAGTGATGAACACGGTGCTGCTCCAGTGTCATTTCATCAGTGTGGATTGCTGATGTTATGAAATACTGCAAGGTCGAGCATAAAAGAGTTTCATTTAGATCCTTTGGTAATAGACGCTACCATCATATGGAGCAATAATTACCATCAATACTTGTCTCAGATGTGAATGTAAAGTCTAAAGACTTCCTGTTTTTTTACTGAAGTCGTCTTCTTTCACACACCCACTCACTCAAGTCCCCATTTATTTATATCATAAATGTGCTGCTATATGCATCAGATGTTTAGGTGCTATAAATGCCCAGCTGCTAAATTCCTGTCAATTTGGCACCTGAAATTTACCACTGTTCTTTTAGACTATGATTTAGCTCATGTTCTTTAACAGTTAAAAACTTGTCTTTTTATTTTCAGGGAAGGAATCCCTTTTTCCTCGAACCAGCCATCATAATTGCCATCACCGACGGCAACAAGCTAACCAGCAGCAGCGGAGTCCAGGATGAGGTCTGTTATTTCCCCGTCTCAAGCGACAAGGAGCCTCTGTTTGTCATGTGTGCTCCTCACCTGAACCCGTCTGATCAATGGTCCAACAAACACCAGCATCTCTGTCCCTGTGCTGCTATCACGTCAAACATATACAATTAAATCCTTGGTTCTGCAGCCACAGTCTAATCCCTGGCCTTGTTAATTCCAGGCCTGTGCCTGTTCAGACTGGGCACAAGTTGCATGGTGGGAAGGTTCAGCTTTAATTGCAGCTTTACAGACAGATATTTAACAGTCTGCAGAGAAAGAGAACAGGAACAGTCACAATCTGTAGAAAGGAAGTGAGTCTTTTACTGTGAAGGGAAGATAATTTAACACAGTGAAATCTACAATAGCTTCGAGTTTGCAGTAGGCGTGTCCATGACAGCTGAAAGACATTTTAATGTAACTATAACAATAAGAATATAGTAAGATTTCTGTTTACTTAATGTCTATTTTTGGCTTATGCAGTTAATAAATAACTAGTAAAATTAAATATTAACTCAGTATTATCACTGTGCACATTGTTACATTAATACTGAATCCCCGTCTCTCCTCCTTCGTCCAGCTTCATCTGCCTCTGACCACTCCGCTGCCTGGTAGTGAGCTGACCAAGGAGCCCTTCCGCTGGGACCAGCGTCTGTTTTCTCTGGTGCTGCGGATCCCAGGCAATGCCTCCGTGGAGCCCGAGCCCCTCGGCGGTGTCCCACCCGACGATTCCCCCATCACCCCAATGTGTGAGGTCACTGGAGGTGAGGGATTTTTAAAAAGCAGTAAATTAGAAAGCAGTAAACCAGTTAATTCAATTGACATAGGATGAAGCTGACTTTTGTGTTTTGAAGCCTTTCATAAGTTATTGTAAATTGGCAGAGAATCATAGCTGTATTTTTTTAAGACACCTCTTTAATAATCAGAGTAGAAAAGAGTAAAGTTCCTAGTTTTGCTTTGTGGCGTCATTTTTAGTTAATAAATGCCATAACAATTTTTTTTGGAAGCACCCATGTGGATTGATTCATCTTTGGGGTAATATTGGTCTAGTTTCCAAAGCACAGTCCTGTGGAACAGGCTGGGACAAGCTCAAAGAACTTATACAGAATCAAGTTGTTGGTTAAATGCATTCCGTAGCTCGGATGATGAATCATCACTGTTACTACAGAGAGGTAGCAGAATAATAGGTCTGTTATTATTCTGGATAAAAAGCGCATTGATGAGCGAACGATTGCCTCGGCGGCAGGTTGTACTGCCGAGGGCTCTGCTCTGGCACTGTCTTACTCTGTTCAAGGGTTTGCAGGTTGAGCGGTGAATAAGCCAGCGTTGCTCAAGTGCTCTTCTCTGGAAATTAGACCTGTCTTTGTCCCACTTGTGCGACCTTCAGGAGACTTTTTCTGCCTGTGATCCACTCTAAAACCAAACCCTGGCTGCCTACCTACCAGTTTTAAGGAACATCCACGTTTGGACGTAGACTTCTGGCTCCTGCCTGATTGTGGAAGCAGGAGGAACAGACCAGAATGAGGGAGCACACAGAACGGAGCGCAGCAAAGCTCTGTAGCAGTCGTCAGTGCTGAATGCGGAACGTGACACAGCTCCATTGTCACTGACGGTCCACCACACATGCTGCACGACCATAACTGCTGATGGCAGAGCTGACACAAAGCCGCTGCCTTTGGAGTGAATGGGTGCATAGCCGGGTCAGTGGAGGTGAAGTCAGAGGCAGTGAATGATGAGAAGGTCGAATCAGACTGATCACGCAGAGCTTTACATGTCTTTCATGGTCTGCACTCGTGTGATCTTTACTTTCCCATGGTTTGCACTGAGGCTTGTAAACTCAAGCAAATGTGAGCTTTCATGCAAATGTAGTTTTTCTTTTTTACCTATTGTATCCTGGACTGATTTTGTCTATAACGATTAGCACAGTGTTACACAGAAGGTGCTTCCGTTTGCAGAGCATTTCCCAAAATCATTTTTAAAACAAAGTGCTTTCATACTTTAGATTTGTTAAGATTATTGGATAAAATAAAATGCTAGTATTTGAGGCTGTTACAGATTCTTCTTCTTTTGCTCAAAGTCACCTTTATGTTTACTGAGTCTTAACTGTAGTAATGGCTGTAGTTCTTTACTTTCAGCTTGTCTCTGCTGCCCTCAAGTGGCCACAACATTAAATGAATGCAGTCAAAATGTGTATTTTATACACGTCCACATTTGTGTGTGTTGCAGGACGGTCCTATAGTGTGTTTTCTCAGCGCATGTTGAACCAGTGCCTGGAGTCTCTGGTGCAGAAGATTCAGAGTGGAGTTGTTATAAACTTTGAGAAGACGGGTCCTGATCCACCTCCGCTAGAGGGTAAGTGACACCTCTGTCAGGCCTAATGATGGTTTCTCCTGGCCCAGCTGCTGCACTACATCTGTCTGATTAGTAGAGAAGCATGTTCGTCAGCTTACTTAATCTTCCTTTGTTAAATGAACAGCTTGTAGATCCTGCTTTCAGACCCTTTTCCATTTATTAATCATTTATTTATTTAAGATGCTGTTGTGTCAGACATCTCGCTGCGAGTTTCTACCTGCTCCGCTGTTGTACAGATGCTCCAGCTGAGGTGTTGAAGACAGGCCTGCAGCCTTGGCACTGCTGTCACAAGCTGATTTATGTACGGCCCAATCCGAAGACTGGCGTTCCCATTGGACACTGGCCCATCCCTGAGGCCTTCTGGCCGGACCAGAACTCCCCCACGCTGGTGAGAAACTCAACAAAATCACAGTGGAACATTTGTGTGGTTTAAGCCGTGCTGTTTATACAGTCAAGACTTCACTTAAGATTCTTTCATTCATGTCTTTGGCTTTTACATCTGGACAGTTTATTTTATGAAACAGAAGAAGAAAAGATATGTTCTAACAAAACATTATTATAATTAAATGATGATTTAGATGGTTTCCCTGCGACTGTTATACATTAGTGTGTATCACTAATATTGTACTGTAACATTATCTGCAGCCCCCACGTTCAGCTCACCCCCACGTGCGCTTCTCCTGTCTCGACTCTGAGCCCATGGTGATAGACAAGGTGCCGTTTGACAAGTACGAGCTGGAGCCTTCGCCGCTCACGCAGTTCATTTTGGAGAGGAAGTCCCCACACATCTGCTGGCAGGTACAGCATCACAAGCCATGTGCAAGATGACCCTTCCTGGGGGTTGGTTCAGTCAATAAGGGAATGCTCTGCTTAACGCAGAGCAGTAGTTTTGAAACCAATTATATCTTTAGCAGTGCAGCATTCTAAACATGGAATGGAAACATTCGGCATCTATCTACATCAATCTGTGTTTTTTATTCAACCCGCATTTCTGGTTCTTGCTGTAGATCTGCACGACGCAGCTGATAAATCATTCAGAGTTGTTTGGCTGCCCTCTACAAACACCAGTAGTTAAATATGGGAGCCTTCTAGTTATTGCAGTGAAAAATACCCATGTCACACGAAACATTAGCCTAAAAACTGCAGAGGGAGCCTTTAAGAGTTTATTCTTTTCATCACCTTGCCAGTCTCAGTGGAACATAATACAGCATCTTGTGTGACAAGTTAAGGGAAATAACTTAATGAAGTTTCTGCAGGTCATAGATTTATTCTGTGCGCTTTTCCTTTCTTTCAGGTGTTTGTGTGCAACAGTGCCAAGTACAGCGACCTGGGCCAACCCTTTGGCTACCTAAAGGCCAGCACGGCTCTGAACTGCGTCAACCTGTTTGTGATGCCCTACAACTACCCCGTACTTCTGCCCCTCCTGGGTAGGACTGATAAATGGGTTCTCCCGCATATCTGGACCTTGCTTTTATATCCACTTCAGATCTCATTTAACATTTGTCTCTGCTGCAGATGACTTGAACAAAGTGCACAAGTTCAAGCCGACCCTCAAATGGCGGCAGTCCTTTGAAAACTACCTGAAGACTATGCCTCCCTATTATTATGGGGTAAGTAGACTTGGCACCGACGCTTGATCACTGTTTGATTTTAACGTTTGAAGGTCACAATCTTATTGCTGTGATGTTCACAGTCTCTGAGGAAAGCTCTGAGAATCATGGGCGCACCAAACCTGCTGGCGGACAACATGGAGTATGGCCTGAGCTACAGCGTGGTCTCGTATCTGAAGAAGCTCAGCCAACAGGTTTGTTGTTTGTTGATGTGTCTTTTCATGCTCATTTTCATATCACAGATATGGTATTAATGTATGTTCAAACAGAGAACACGCTGAGTCATGTTTGGAACGCGGCATATGTGTCATCATTAAGCAGCCGTGTTATATTTTTAGTCTTGTTTACTTCTCCTTTGATCACATATCTGAATCTCTTCCACTTTTAGTCAAAAATCGAGTACGACCGCCTGATTGCTTTAATTGGTAAGAAGCCGCCACCTGAGGGCGGCATCAAGGTGCGGTGGAGGGGTGGAGGGATATCTCTAGCCCAGCGCAGGGACTTCATCCAGCAGCTGCAGAGTCTCACAGGGGATGGTCCAACGTTGCCCATGGAGCTGAACCCCAAAGAGTTTCAAGGTTTTCATCTGGCACTGCTTAACAAGGTATAGATGCATTATTAATGAATTATTCAGTCATAATTATACACATCAGTAGTGTCCGTTTTTTTTGCGATATTAATCATCGACTTCACAGGACTTCTTGAATTGTGTGGTGACTTATGTTGTGTTGTAATCAGGGCCTGAAACCTCAGAGCTTCAGAAATCCGTACGACATCCCTCGCAGCCACCTGCTTGACCAGCTCAGCCGGATGAGGAGGAACCTGCTCAACACGGGCGTCTGCACCCTCAGAGGGCAGGACTCCGGTAAGTCACAACGCAGGCCTCACCCCCTGCTGGGGGTTGTTACAACAGTGCTGCTCGTAGTGCCAGCCAAACCCACTACGTTCCCTTTCCCCTGCTCAGACCAGCTCCACAGCGTGCCTATTGCCCAGATGGGGAACTATCAGGACTTCCTCAAAGCTGCTCCTCAACCACTTCGAGATGCAGATCCTGAGCAGCCAAAACGCCTGCACACGTTTGGCAACCCCTTCAAACTGGACAAGAAGGTACATGTAACTGACTTCTAGAATAACCACACTGACCCAGATCCTCTTTCATGTTCAACACAAATTTAACTTGACAACTAACTTGACAACTGTCTTCCTCATCTTCCTCTCAGGGCATGATGATTGATGAGGCAGACGAGTTTGTGACTGGTCCTCAGAACAAGGGTAAGAGACCAGGAGACAACAACAACATGCAGGGTGGAGGACCTAAGAGACGCCGCTGCATGTCGCCACTGCTGCGTCTGGGCAGGGCCTACACTCCTCCAGTATCTCCACCTGCCAGCCCCCGACCCTCAGGTGAGACGCTGTGCTGAGTCCGGTTCACTGCTATTAACTCCCAGCGGCTTGATATGAAGCTGAGTGACAAGCCTTAGTTGTTGTTTTTTGTAGACCTGGACATGAACAACGGGACACCTGAACCAGACCTAATCATCAACCACCTGAACCAAAATCACTACAACTCAGACACGAGCTCGGACTCAGAGTCCGAGCTTCTTTCGGGTCCCGTCGACAACCATGACAGCTACGCAGGCTCGGAACCCGAGGACCTCCGGCACAGGGACGAGGAGGAGAACGGGCAGCCCCGGGCGGGCGAGCTGCCCCTGGGGAGCGAGGCAGGAGCTGAGGTGGTTCTGGTGGAGGACCAGCCCCCTCGATACCTGTCACCAGCAGCTCTGAAGAAGCACATCCACACCGAGACCGCGAAGGTCAACAATGAGCTAAGAGCGCTCATTACCAAGGAGATCAGGAAACCTGGCAGACGTACGTACAACAAACAGGTCTTCAAAAGGAATAAACAATGTTCTTTATTATCGTTGTATATACATAGAACTCCACACATGCTGTTAACACAAGCTTTTAATCCTCATTTGTTAATCATTTGTTCCTTTTGTTTTCAGATTATGAGAAGATCTTCCTGCTCCTGAAGCAGATCCAGGGCACTCTGGACACGCGGCTCATCTTCCTCCAAAACATCATCAAAGAGGCGGCCAGGTACAGAGTTTAACGCTCTCTGAAGATGCAGCCAGGCGTTACCTGCTTTTTGTCTTTGAAACAAATCACCTGAGCTCTAGTCTGTGTCCAAGCTGCAAATGTTTCTACATGTGACCGGGATGAAGGTGATTTAAAGCTTGTGTCATTTACTCTCTTCAAAGGTTCAAGAAGCGCGTTCTCATTGATCAGCTGGAGACTTTCCTGGAAGAGATCCACAATAGATCGGTTAATATGAACCACGTGGACGCGCTCTGAGAACGGTTCATCCCCAAATGAACTGACGATGAACCCAGACCGTCCTCCGCGTCCTTCATAAGGCCCGTCTGCCGCACCGGGACCCCTGCAGAGACGAGAAAAGGCAGCACCATCTCACACATCATCTCTCCGGTGGACCACCTTCATCTTATCGTCATTAGTGACGATCGTGTGGATTCACACACAGTAGAAGCTAATGGCAGTGGGAGTCCATAAAGGGGCGGTGAGGACGGGCTGTTTTGCTGCAGGATTTGCCTATGCAATGAAAGGTGGGAGCTGAAGACAGTTGTTATTTTATTATTTCTTTCCAAGGTTGTTTTCAGATGTGTGGAACTGTTCTGAATGGTTCTAATCCATCATTCTCCTCCCCGGCTGGACGCAAACGAGGGTGGACAACCTCTCAAACAGGGAGACGGGCTGAAAGAGGGAGTGTGGGACATTTTCGCAGCAACGCCGATGGCGGTCTGCATCCGGCTGCGATGTTCAGTCTGTGACGATGCGTGAAGGGTTCAGGTGGCGCTCGCGTGTGCGCTTTCAGCCAACTCAGGGTCAAACCGGAAACAGCGGAGGCACTTGTGAAACACTTTTCGCCCCTTGTGCGCTTTCATTCAGTCACTTATAGTAGTCTTTTTTGATGGGAGAATGAGGATTTATCAGTTTTCTTTGAACACTCCATTAACTGAAGCGCTCCACGGCTGTTTGGTTGATTGCTCCACTTTGTCACCTTGTTTTTTTTACCGACATGACTAACAATTGACTGGTAACGTAGGAATGGACAGCTTTGTTTACTCCAAGGGAGGAATGATCAACTTATGTTTTGTCTGGAGTTGGGAACTGTAGAGCAGCACACAGGTGAAATCCTCTTGAATGATGCAACGTCATTGGTTCCAAATGTTGTAATACAGGGACAAAAGCTCAGGAACTGATACTAATACATCATAGTCAGCAATAACGTTGGAGCTGCTTTTCCCCCATCTTTCTCCTTATTTGAGCCTGGAGCAGCTGATGTGCAGCATGAGCTGTTGTCTCTGGAGCGTAGATGTCCCATGAACGCTGTGGACGCTGCCAAATGACTCAACCCCCCCCCCCCAACTCTCCACCGTGAATCTTAAACCAGCTTCTTGTCACTTAACCGTGAATGCACTTGTGTAAATTTGAGAATGTTTATTTAATGTAATTTAAAAGGAAATGTTTGTCGCATTTTTTTTTTGGTCAAGACTGTTTAAGTTTTTCAAATGTACAAAAATAATCTGAATTAAGGCGTCGAGGCAAAGAGTTGATTTCTGATTCAGGGGATAACCCTCTTCTGTTCCCTCCCTCGTTGGACAGGGACCAAAATCTGCCATACTTGTCTTTGTTTGTGAAGAGGCCGCTACCAAAAGAGTATTTTGAATACACTGTAAACATGTAAATAACCCTAGAGTACTATTTAAAGAGAATGTTCAGTGGAAAATGGCCTTTTTGTAAGTATTTCCATTAATAAAGTTTCTATTTTACACTGTGAAGGGCCATGTAAATAAAGTGTTCTGTAAAGACGTGACTCTGTGGTTTATGTCAGACTGCACGAAGGAAGAGAGGCCGAAGAAAGCAGGAGTGTAAAAACATGTATTAAAATTTTATTTACAGATTTGTACAAAAATATTGTCCCTCTTCCTGAAGTGTCTCTGGAACCTCCTGGTCCATAAATAAATACAGGTAGTGAAATAAAGGTGGGTTGGAAATGTGTGGGCGCCGGTTGGAGCGTTTGACTCTCAAGCTGGATTCATCACTCGGCCCATGAACAGGACGGATCCTGAGATAAAGAATGAAGAAGAAAGTTCAAATCTAACTACAGTGGGGTCTTCTGGGAAACATTTGGTTTGAGTATTCAGAATAAATACCTGTCTTAATCTGTCGTAGCAAAAATAAAAATGGCCGATCCGCCTTGAAAACCGGAGCGCGAGATCGTTTGAGAAGCACCATAGCTGCAATGGGAAAGGATCATTTTACTGAGGCGCGTTTCAAATGCAGGTTGTGCTCTGTGTCGGGGTTCTACAGCACCGGTCACCTGTAGAAGCAGCTGCCTTCGTCCCGTCTTCTGTCACTTCTATGCTCACTTCATGGAAAGCTCCAGACACATAAAGACCTTCCTCCACTAGTGGAAAAGACAAACCCACATCATTGGTGGAAACTAAAGGCAGCATTTATAAAATCTACCATCTAATAGGTTCATGCATTAACCTGACATCCCACTGAAATCAGCGGCACTTGGGTTGAAGGCGTCACTGATGCCCACTGCGGGAAGAACCGACCTCAGGTTGAACTTGTTCTGCATTTTGAACCTGTGAACAGGAAACCATCAGTACGCGTCCGGCGTGCGGTCCGAGTGTGAACCCCGCAGGCGCCTGCTCACCTTGGCAGGAACACGTCCATGCGGGTCCTGCGCAGGCCGGCGCCCCAGGACGCCAGCTGGCGAGCGCTGAGCTGGGCCTCGAGGGAGGCCAGCGGCGTCTTCCTCTCGCTGGGCAGCACCACCTGCAGGCTCAGCGAGCGGCCCAGGAACGGCAGCTCCAGCACGGTGTAGCGCTGGTGCGAGGCGGTCCGGAACTGGCCTACAGAGCAGGGCACAGGCTCAGGCTCAGGCTCAGGCCTGATGGCCGTTGCAGTGGGGGTCCAGTCATGATGCAGACACAGGGCGTCTTACCAAAGCGGACCTCTGTGGCCTGATACATCATGGCCACCTTGACCGCGGTGCCGTCAGAGAGGGTGAAGGGCAGATTCTGGGTGTTGGTGAAGAGGAACTGCTTCTGCCAGACGCCCCTGAAGTTCACCGTGTTGACCAGGACCATCTGCGGCCGGTGGCCCCACCACAGGGCCTCCGCCTGGGCCTCGCCCGAGCCAGACAGCTCCCCGCTGCTGCTCCCAGACTGAAGAGCCCCCGACTCCCCTGGGAGTCCAACACAGAAGGGTGAGAGGTTCATCTAAAGGACGCGCGCTCGTCCAGTGGTGCCGCATTCATTCATTTCTGTGCTCACAAGCTTAAACTGGAACTGATCATTTACTTGTGTGGCCACTAGGGGGCAGAAAAGCACACTGGGTCAACACAGTCGCCTCTAGCTCGGCCTCGGTTACCGTGACTGTGCCCTGGCCTCTCCTGCCGGCTGCGAGTGTGGTTGGGTCGGCTGAAGTTGGCCCGGACGACGCTGGCGTTGGCCCAGAACGCTGCACGCTGCGTGAAGTCCGCCAGGAGCTGCACGCCGCTCTGCACGAACAGCGTGCACGTCTGCTGCAGCCGCGCGCCCTGGCTGCTGTTGCTCAGGTCGCCCTGCGAGTGCAACAGGAAGCCTTGTACTAGCGCATCTGCATGATGTCAAGACAGAGAGCGAGTGAGAAGTCCGACAGACGACACAGCTGATCATCACAGTCATCATCACTTCCTCTCAGAGGCCTCTTTCAGCAGCCGCTGAGCTGAATTCCCTTCACATCCTTGAGGACTGTGCACAAACAACTCCTCATGTGACTTCATCTGAGCTGCTCCCCTCCACTTTTAACTCAAAGCATCTGTGGATGAAATGATCCAAATGGAAATCGAACGCAGATTCACGCGCGACTGCGGCGCTTTCACAGCGGGTTCTAACGAGTCGATGGTATTGAGGGGTTTTGTTGGGTTATGAGGGATGTGGTGTGTTTTATTTCTTATATATGAGGTAATAGAAACGGCAGCAGACTTCGTTCTGCTTGTGCTTAAACGCGCTGACCTGTCGACCCGGGGGCCGAGCTGCAGCAGTGGTTAATGAGATTAGTGCTGGTGCGGGGCAGGTATTATGGCTCCAGACACCACTGTGCTGCAGCCGCACCGCTCCACCTGGTACCAGCCGCATCCAGGGCCACCAGCGGCCCCACGCTACAGTACGTGCAGAGTCACAGCCAACGCGGTGTAATAATCCCACCGTTCACGTTGTATCCCAGCGTTCCCTCCAGCTGGGCCAGCGTGCTGCCACGGGCGCCCAGCTGCAGCAGCGCCAGCGCCGCCGAGATGCTCGCCGGCGACACGATGAGGTCGGCGCGGCCCTCGCCCTCGGCCAGCGTCCGGTACAGGCTCACGGCCAGGCGGGCGTGCAGCTCCTCCATGCTCCGCTGAAGGCCGCCGTCGCCGTGGCTTCTCTCCACCAGACAGAGGCACACGAGGAGCGAGGCCACTGGGAGGAGACTCATGTCCTCAGAGCTGGAGACGTCCACAGGGGGAAAGCGAGAGCCTGGAGAGAGAGAGAGAGAGGGGGGGGGGGAAAGACAGAGAGAGGGAGAGAGAGAGAGAGAATGAGAGGGAGAGAGAGAGATAGATAGGGAGAGCAGTTGATATAGGGAGTAAAGGAGTGAGGTCCAAAGATGACAGACTTTTGGGAGTATCTTATCGATGATTAGTTGTTTCTGGTTTGGTTTTTTTTTTTTCCCTCCCTTCTCCTTTCTC
This sequence comes from Betta splendens, assembly GCF_900634795.4. Taxonomy (NCBI): domain Eukaryota; kingdom Metazoa; phylum Chordata; class Actinopteri; order Anabantiformes; family Osphronemidae; genus Betta; species Betta splendens. The sequence continues at coordinate 4,368,536 of NC_040899.1, read as the reverse complement.
TCATATCTTTCCTTTCTATCTCTCTCTACTACCTTTATCTTTATCCTCACTCTTAATATCCTTCTATTTCTACTCCTTTCTCATCTCTATCCCCTGATACGTCTCTCCCTCTCTCATTTTTAATGGTTTTACTATATATTAAGATAAGCTCTATTTTAATCCCTAGCTACTCTCATCTCCTTTTTTATATATATATTATAATCCTATAACATATGGAGATAGTTATCTTATAATCTAGATAGTTATATATAAGTGAGTCATGTAGAGAGATGATAGTGTGACCCGCTGAGGTCAGAGGTCAAATAGGCCGTGTTGAGTTTCAGCCCCACCACTTGTTCGTGTGAACACCTGCATCACACATTGATCTGACTGATTCTTCTGTGTGAGACTTTACAACCACATTGGGCTTCTATTAAATTCAACCACATTGGCCACAACGGGCCTTAAGGCGGTGCATGTTCTGACGTATTACAGTCATAAGAACATTTTTTTACTGCTTCCCATTTAATGTCCTTGTAGCTCAGTACTTGTGGTATTTCTACTTCCTTTTGAGTAAAAGAACCTCTTGTACTATTTTAATGAAAGTATGTAATTCAAAAATAAATCATCACAATAGTCCCCAAGAACAGATTTTTTTTCTTTACATTTTTTATTTTAATTTATCTATTTGCTTTCTTTATCCTTCCTTCTGATATGATTGGACCCAGGTCGTCCTACCTGTGGACAGGTGATGTAGGATCCACTTGTCTCCCGCTGTGCTCCACTAGCGCCAACCATTCAGGTGAGATGCGTCATTCGCCGTCCCCCGGTCCAGTTCTGCGGCCGGTGTCCGGTTCGGTCCAGCGCTCGTCTGCGTCTGAGCCAGGCTGCAGTCATGGGACCGCGTTTAAAGGGGAAACGCTCCGTCTCCGGCGGCGATGTCCGTACCACTCGTCCGGGATTTCTGCCTCCGCGGGGCTATATGGAGTCAGGCGGAGGGAGGCATGCCACCGGCCAGCAAATCCCGGACCGGGCAGAGGGGGCGAGGGCGCACGCGCACGCACGCACGATCTGCAGATTCAGCTGCAACTGTGACAAATTAATGAATGAAGCCTCAGCGGATTAATAATCACAGTAAAACACTGTAGCTCCATTAAATCTGTTTTCATATAAAGACACTCGAAGTGATTAACAACGATATGAACTGTATTTCACCGAACACCAAACTGCTGAGGAGTGAGGTTTCCTCCGCTGTCCCTCCTAATTGGGAATTTCCCAGTCAGCAAAACAAGCTGTGGGCATGTTTTTCCCATGAAGAGAGAACATGACTGGAAGCCATCAGGTGTTTGGCTGCTTTGTCCAACGGCAGATTCCAGCCATTATCGGACTCGACTAATTAGTGGAGCCACGGCTTGGCTTCATTAAAGGCAATCTCCACATTCTTTAAAACCCAGCGCCGGACGCAGGAATCTGGTATTCCAGAGACTTTGATGCTCATTGTAGCTGATCAGAGACATCCGCAAACAGAAGCGCTCATCTCAGCGGCTGTGAGGCCTTTGGAGGAACATTGTGTGAGAGGTGGATGTTTGTAGAAATAATGATCTGCGCTCGCTGTTTGGGAGCAAACTGCAGCTGCTCCGGGGGCCGGGGTGGACAGCAGCAGGCCAAATATTCAGGCGTTTACGCAGGAGATTACAGCACATGTGCTCCGTTGTGCTGCAGAATGCAAGCAGTCGCTGCATACACAGGGTTGAAGAGGCATCGGAGCGGGTCCAAGGGTTTTATCGATGAGACACTTCAGGGCAGATTGCAGGAAGGTGGTGTTTTTACTACTCTAATCTACAAAGAGGAAGCTGGAAATTTCTGAGTTCTGAAGTGGCCCTGAACGCAGCATAAGTCTGTGTTTCCAACAGTTTATTAGTCTGTTTGTGAGTCTGTGACGCCTCTGCCTTCCTCCACCAAGCAGCAACTTAATCCCTAACTGGTCCCCTGTGACCTTTGAACTCTGAGAAAGTGGAAATGAAAAGAAGGAGGAGGAGTTCATCTAGCCAAGAGAAAAGCAGGTTATGAGCAATGGAAACAAATATGAAGGAAGTTTAAAAAAAAAAAAGATAAAACTAAACAGCCACAAAAAATCACTAAGAACGATCAACAGAAACAGAGAATCAGAAAAACAAACAAGACAAATACAGTTAATAAAAAATATTATCAGCACAAGAGTTATTCAGTTGTTCTTCATATCTTCAAAACAACAAATGTATCACATTCAGACTAATAATACAAGCCACAAGGCCCCTGGGTTAAAGTTTACAAACCTCTAGTAATTCACCCAAGCCTCCAATCGAATAATTAATCATTAAAGCAGTTCTTTACCAGCCGCGGCTTCACGAATGAACGCCTCCAGTCCTGTGTCGTCATTCTCCGCTGATGATAACCGACATGTGCCCTACTTCCCCTCAGGCCGCTGCACCCGCGGGCCGTTCACGTACCCGAGGATTAGCGGGGATGCCGGCGCGCGAGGTCGGGCCAGGCTGCAACAACGCCGGCGTCGCCAAGGCGATCCGCCAGGTACGCCACGGCGGATTAGAGCCGCCAGTGCTGGCGCTGGGAGAGCGGCGACGTGAGGGGACGCGGCTCATGCAGGGTTCACCCCCCCCCCACACACACAAACACACACACACACACGTTTCTAGCAGCTATGGCGACACGAACCTCTGCTTCAGCGGAAGCTCCGACACAGCAGTTATAAATTCATACACACATTCTGGGAACCTGTTTTATGACACGAAGAAGAAACATGATACTGGAGCTTTAAGATCACCAAGTTTTACACAAACTGTAAAACTGAGGGTATAAATGTAAAGCGCGCGTATAACTGCTGCTCAACTTTTACACTGATTTGTTTTTCAGGCTACTCGTGTGTAACGTCTGCACTGTGGAAGCGGGGACTAGACCACGCTCCGCCCTGATTGGCGGACGATGACATCACCTCCGCGAGGAGACTCGCGCCATGGTAACCCGCGCGCGCCGTCGGGGGGATGCCCCTCGTGGAGACCACACAGACAGACGCACGTGTTCAAGCGCTCAGGCTGTGGCGCTGAACCAGGAGGCGTCTACGGTTCGGTTCCCCCAGACGGAGCGGCCGCTCAGGCAGCTCCAGCGACTCCCACAACGCCAGGACGGACTACCCGAACACCAAAACTGTTCTATTGATGTTTTTTTTTAACTCATCTATAGTTTAAAACCAAGACGAAGCTCAGCGGTGACGTGGACGTTAAATCACATTACTCTCCTTTCAACACAAGGGGGCGACACTGCGCCGCTTTAAAACACCACACGCTCATAGCGTCCTTCTTTTAATATTGGGTAGTTTATGTTTCTGTGATATATAAAATCGATCCAAGTTTTTAGTGAGCTAAAGTAAAGTGTTATGTATTTAAGTACAATTAAGCATCTTGTCTATTAAACAGTGAACTTTAAAGCGTGAAGAAAACCAAGCACTTATAAAAAAAAGCCTGTGTCTGACGGGTTGTAGCTACAACTCCATTCATAACAGTGTTTACTTCATGTCTCACGTCCAGACCATCACAGAGGTGACAAACAGTACAGACCTGTTCTATTAAACTAACCCCTCAGTTCATGTCATGACTCTCCCCCATTAGACACATTTTGAAATTGAAAAGGGAAATAACTTTATTAGGTAATAAATCTGTACAGTCGTTGGTCCTTTAAATGTGTATTTCCATCCCATTATATGAGCTGATATTTACATTTACAACGATCCAATCTACATGCAAAACAGCAAAATTCACAAATACACGAGGGCATTAAATACAGTTAGAGCTGTAGTTCTCCTACGAACCACCAGTGGGCAGAGCCGAGCCGGTCTGTGACTGTCCCAGTCCAGAAGTTTGTCATTATGGTGAGATTGAGTCATTTCAGATGTAGAATTCTTGGACTTCCTCTTCCTCTCCCTTGTGCGGCTCTTCGGTCGTTGCACTGATGACGCTGCAACTGTCCGACGGGTTCACGGAGATGTCGCTGCTGCCTTGCACGTGGGCCCGCAGAAAGGCGGCGGGCGTGTTCGCGGTCCGGCCCAGTGTTGCTGCCTTGTAGGCGTTGTCCGGGATGCCGGGGAACAGGGTGGGTCCGATGTCCTCCGGCGGCGCCGACAGCGGCCGGCAGCTGGATCGGACGTACGCCGACACCACCGTCAGGTCCACGGCGCCGCCCGCGCTCACCCTGTGCCCCGTGTCCACGTCAGTCTCCTCCGCGCCGATCAGAGCATCCACGTTGAGCCGGAAGGGCGGGACGAGCGAGGAGCTCCTGGTGAGGGAGCAGCTCCGGTGGTGGGGGACGGGCGAGGGCCCGGGGGAGGAGCAGGTGGAGCGGGAGCTGCTGGAGCCCAGGTTGGGCAGCGAGAAGAGCGAGCCCGAGCGCCGGCCCCCCCACGGGGCCCTCCAGCCGTCCCCCCACTGCTCCTGCGGGTCCGGCCCGTCGCCGGCGCCGTAGGAGGCGGGCTGGGCCCTGGGCCGGGCCGGCGCCCTGTGCTGGTGGCGGCGGTGCCGGTTGGAGGCGGCGCTGCGGGCGAAGGTGGACGGAGCTGACGCCGGGTCGGGGGCGGCGGGTGACGGGCGGCAGGGGTCCGGCCCGGGTTTGATGTGAGGCGCCTGGACCTGGGAGGGAGGAGAGCGTAAAGAATGACCACATGCACAGAGGAGGTTTGACTTGAGGGTGAGGAAACTGCACTGAGGCTTCAACGTGAGGCTTCAGGCTGGACGGGGTTCACTGCAGCAGCACCTCCATCTTGGCTGCAGTTCTGTGGATTTAGTGAGAAACGGGTTCACTAGAGAACAGGAAGGGAGGAGGCGCATGTTCCAGAGTACGAACCTCCTCACGCGACGCTGGCGGAGGAGGAGTGAGGGGTGTAGGGGAGCCCCGGGGTTTATTAAAGCCCCCCCCCCCCCCCCAGCAGCTGGAGAAGCCATCAGCATCTGGAGAAACCCCACGTGTGTCACACCTCCACCCTCCAAACTCTGTGCAGATAAAGTGCTGTTCACCTCACGGCGGACGTGGAAACGCTCCTCCTCCTCCTCCTCCCCCTCCTCCTCTTCCCTCCTCCTCCTCCTCCTCCTCCTCCTCCTCCTCCCCCTCCTCCCCCTCCTCCTCCTCCTCCCCCTCCTCCTCCCTCCCCCTCCTCCTCTTCCTCCTCCTCCTCCTCCCCTCCTCCTCCTCCTCCCCCTCCTCGTCTTCCTCCTCCTCCTCCTCCCCCTCCTCCCCCCCTCCTCCTCCTCCCCTCCTCCTCCTCCCCTCCTCCTCCTCCTCCTCCTCCTCCCCCTCCTCCTCCTCCTCTTCCTCCTCCTCCTCCTCCCCCTCCTCCCCCCCCTCCTCCTCCTCCTCCTCCTCCTCCCCTCCTCCTCTCCCCCCCTCCCCCTCCTCCTCCTCCTCCTCCTCTTCCTCTTCCTCTTCCTCTCCTCCTCCTCCTCCTCCTCCTCCTCCTCCTCCTCCCGCCTCAGCGCCTCCCCCCCCCTCCTCTTCCTCCCTCCTCCTCCTCCCTCCTCCTCCTCCTCCTCGTCTTCCCTCCTCCTCCTCCTCCTCTTCCTCCTCCTCCTCCTCCTCCCCCCTCCTCCTCTTCCTCCTCCTGATGGCTTCTCCACGTTTCTGCTCAGTGCGAGCACTTTCCACACATCCGCCGCGGGACGGATGCGAGCGCACGGAGACGAGGCAGCAGTTTTCCACATGTTGGCGCGTGACAACAATACATGTGGTTGGAGTTTTCTAAAAGCTAAGCTGCAGATTTATGGCTCTGTGCGTGCAGAGCGTATAGACTGGAGGAGGGTGACTCCACTATGGACGTACAAAGGAGTCATTACGTCAGATAAACGAGATCAATTATCTGTGGATTGGAGACTCTCCCATTTCAGACACTGATAGATTTATCTGTCGGTTATCTGTGCGTGCGTGTGTGTGCATGTGCGCGTGCGTGCGTGTGTGTGTGTGTGTGTGTGTGTGTGCATGTGCGTGCGTGCGTGCGTGCGTGAGTGCGTGCGTGCGTGCGTGCGTGCGTGAGTGCGTGCGTGTGTGCGTGTGTGTGCGTGTGTGCGTGTGTGCGTGCATGTGTGTGTGCGTGCGTGCGTGCGTGCGCCTCACCTGCAGCAGGATCTTGTTGCCGTCGTAGTCCTCCGTCTGCCAGCGCACCTCGCTGATGGGGCTGCAGGGCTGCGGCAGCAGCGGCACCAGCGCCCCCACGTCCCGCACCCTCACCTCCATCACGGCCGAGTCCAGCGGCACCGGGACCTGTCCCCGCGGCAGCCTCTTGAACGACAGCTGGACCTCCATGTCCGGGTTGGAGTAGACCACGAAGAAGCAGAAGTCGTCCTTCCTCTGCGCCACGCGCCGCTGCAGCAGCAGCTTGTACAGACGCACCGTGTCGCCGTAGTTCTCGTGTCGGCAGTAAAGCGTGAAGCGGGCGATCTCTTTGCCGTAGTGGACCTGGCGCACGGCCCACAGCGGGGTGCCGGGCGCCAGCGTGAAGAAGTCCTGGCTGCAGGGCGGCAGCGGCAGCAGGCGGCGCCCGTCGCTAACCCGCTCCGTGTGGTGGTGGCGCCACGGCGGCCGCTGCAGCGCGCGGTGCAGCGCCGTCAGCGGCTCCTCCTCGCCGCCGCCGCCGCCGCCGCCGCCGCCGCCGCCGCCGCCGCTCGCCTCCTGCAGGAACAGGATGAGCGCCAGCGCCGGCTGGGCCGGGCCCGGGTGCTGGTGGCGCCGGGGCCGCGGCCGCTGGGAGGCGCAGGCCCGCTCCGACACGCGGAACAGCTGCAGCTCCGGGTGGAGCCACGCCAGCACGGCGTCGGCGGCGCGCTGCAGGAGCCGGGCCCGGCCCGGGTCGGCGATGAGGTGCACGCTGACCAGAAACGGGTCCTGGAGCTCGGCCATGGACAGCTCACCTCCACATGCAGCAGAGGAGAGGAGAGTTATAATCAGCACAGCACAGGTCAGAGGTCAAACCATCATGGCGGCGTGGAATACGCCACACACACGGAAGACGCGCGGTCACGCATCGACACTGGAAGTGACACTGGGCTGAATGGGCGACCACATAATTCCTACTGGTGCTGCTCCCCACAACCTTTCTTCACTCTCCTTTCCTTTTGTTTGCCCTTGTTGCTTCGCTCCTCTCTCTCGCTCCTGCCCTTGTCTCTCGCTCCTGTCCTTCTCCATTTCACTCATCACCATCTAACTCCATCTTTCGTCCAACTTCAGTGTTTATCTTGCCCCCCCCCCCCCCCCCCTCCTCCCCCCTCCCTGTGAAGCCGGGCTCCTCTGCGGAGGCTCATTAGTGCCATTAGGAGGTCATTACTGAGGCCCAGAGGAATGTTTCAGACCGCAGCAGGAGCGATGCCTTCAGGTGCAGCTCCCCCCCCGCTCCCCCGGCCGCGAAACGCTGAGTCATCAGAACTGCTGGGATGTTTTCCGCATGCAGATGACCCGACGTGACCACATGTTACGCGTCCACACCGCCTCCCGTTCGCACATTCATCTCCTGCGGCCTTTATCTGACTTCTCGGGGGACTTGTCCCACTTCGTTTGTGCTTGGAAAAAGGAGCCACAGTCTTCTGGTCCCTGGCACACACCAGAAGCAGAGAGGCCAAACCGGGACAGGTTCTGTCCCGCGGGTGCTGCTGGCCTTTGCAAAAGGACAGTTTCGATCTGACCAAAAAGGTGACATTTTGTAAACGTTGGCGTCGGGTTACGAGGAAACACTGGTAAAAGGCGCCGGTAACAACACGGCCAGTGTCCAGACATCAGTAAACCACATCGCTTTAAATCAACTGTTTTATCTGACAGCTGAAATCAGAGCAACAGAGACAGAATCTCTTTCATGTTGCACTGGTTGTCACTCATGAGCGGATTTACTGATTCCCATCGGATCTGAGGCATCGGAGCGCAGGATGTCGCAGCATCGCCGTGCGTCATGACAGCAGGATCAACAGGGCGCCACATGCCCTGGCTAACGCTAGGCTAACGCGCTAAGCTCCATCCCATTAGAGTCGGTGTCTGTGCCTCCAAACAGACGGATGACAGGGATTTAGTGGCCTGTCACAAACAGACTGACTTCTAATCACGTTACTCCACGACACACGGCGCCGGCGTTTCTCAGGAGTCACAGATCTTTATCCAAATCCTCTTGACTGCTTAGAGCTGATAACACAAGCAACGAAGCAAACAGAGCGGGAAATAGAGAAATATTGTCATAACTCAAACTTGGATTCATAAAATCCTTGGCCTTAGATCTTTGTTTCTCTCCAAACATCTCGGTGTCTCGCTCGTTCCATCGTTTCATCGTTCCGTCGTTTCATCGTTCCATCGTTCCATCGTTCCATCTTTCCATTCCACCTCGGTTTTTCCTTTCACACTTTCCTGCACTGCTTCTTTTCTATTCTATTTCTATTTTGCTTCCTATCGGTCCAAGCTTCTTGGGAGTCGGTAGCTAAGACGTCTCCTGGGTTAAATCCGGATCCAAGAATCCGGCCCCAGACTGACTGAGGGCCACACGCCGAGCCCATCAGAACCAGCAGCTACCTGCTACCATCAGCACATAAACGACTGGACAAACAACAAGGATTTCACTTTCCAATCTACTCGCGTGGAAGCTGAGTTTTCCTTTTGATGACGTGTAGAAGGGGGTTTCTCTGCAAAGCTCTGCAGGAAGGAGTTCACCTCTAAGCTGCTAATGCTAATCCACACACACACACACACACACACACACACACACACACACACACACACACACACACACACACACACAAAAACACACACACACACACACACACACACACACACACACACACACACACACAAAAACACACACACACACACACACACACACACACACACACACACACACACACACACACACACACACACA